>NC_056732.1:323333564-323633564 GCF_019279795.1 Protopterus annectens | reverse complement strand
TCTAACTCCTTTTTTCTTTTATTTTAAATAAATAAAACTACAGCTCAACAATGTTGTACATTTTTGTCATGTTTTACAATGACTATGCAGATTCAAGCAGCCTGACTGGCTATAGAGAATGGCACTTTTATGACATTTACTGCACAATAGCACAGCTTTTTTTAGGTCAACCAAATATTCATAAAAGATCAATGATGTAACAGCAAAAGGACACCGTGGTTGCACATTACTATGTAATAACATCTCACAACAGACTCAAAACACTGGACACCTCCTGATTTAATGAAATCCAGCAGTGATGTTATTATACTGCAGTAAAAATTCTGTAATGCCATGTGACTTAAAAACAGTCCAAAAACACCAAGAATCACAGTTTAGGAACACAGTCTGTTTCATATTTGATGTACTTTGTTTTATTAATGAAGTGTTGGGCAAATATATTGTTTTCAACAACTATACAAATCCTAGTTGACCTAATATTATTCATGTGACCTTAATAGGTAATATGCCTTGCTCACTCAGAACCTATAGAGAAAAAATGAGTTCTGACTCCCCTTCTGCCCATCTTAGTTTTCAATTTGATGTTTGTGACAGTAACTTTTTCTTTTCTTTTTTACTTTGCATAGATCAGAAGGCTCACAATTGACTCAACTACAAATCTTTTAATTACAAAGAGGGGGAGGGAATCAGATGAGTGGAGCAGCTTGGGCAAGGGTTTCTTGCAGGCAATGATGGGAGGGGTTTGATCAGACAAATCCAGTTACATCATGTTTACACATTTCCCACATAGTGATTACTTCATTAATTGTGCCACCTTCATCTCCTCCCTTGCCTTCTCTAGAATAATCGTTCCTTTTACCCCAAGCAAAAAACACACCAGAGGAGCTCAGTACATTCAAAGCCTCAGCGGTGCTTTGATGATTGGGCTGTGGCAAACTTCAAAGGGCCCACAGAACTTTGCTCACTGGCTGGCAGCTTCTCCAAAGTCCTTATCAAATTTGAAGAAATGGTCTCCCTCCCTTCTTATGTAGCTCTTCAGCTTGCCCAAGCAGGGCTGTAAGAAGCAAAGCGTAAACTCCTTCAGGTCATCAGATCTACTGCTTCTGCCATTCACCATCTCCTTACTGTTATTTGCCCAACTCCAACTCATTTGCCCCTATATGGCCAGGGCACCCAATGGCTGCTGCTGTTGCCGTCCTCTGCCTGGATTCATTACAAGCCTTTTTGCAGGCCTGACTTTCACTTTCAGATCCCATACTGTTTTTTTTTAGGGGTGGAGGTGTCAGTGGCTTATACTGGGTTTTGCAGACAGTTTGGGGTGGACACAGAATCAATGGGTTATGTAATGTGAGAAAGGGGGGGTCTTGACACTTCATTTGGTGATGCACAGAAAGCATTATTATTAGTCTACACTTTCTCAAGAACCTACTACACGGCAGGTGCTTCACCAGAACAGAATAATAACTAAAAAGAAAAAAAAAACTTTGCAGCTGCAAAAAGAGACAGGGATACTCTGAAGTGAATGGCTTACTTTGGTCGGCATTTGGTACTGCACAATCATGTGGGAGCAAAAGCAATGGTGACCTAAATTTTACAAAACAGGTCTTAAATTTCTCTTCCAAAATCCAAATGTATTTTTTATTAAATTTTTACATAGCTAAACAATTCACTTCCATTACAGTATCGGACTCTTAACTCTACACTGGAATTGATTAAAAAGTCGTCATTGGTTCTTTCCCAAGATTCTTAAATGTTGACCTGTATATTCACAACGAAGTTTTCAGACATCAAAACACAGATTAAACACATGCACCCAAATGTGGCTGGATTCATTGTAGCATTGATGCAACATCTTCATTGGTTGGCTGCTGCAGTGTCGCAAGTCATGGGTGGTCTGCAGCTTTAAACAACTGAAGTTTTTTTATTTTTTGAAATCTGCCGTTTCTCTGAGAGTCTAACAGGCAGTCAGACACTGCCTCACGAAGCTGATTTCATCACCCACACCCATGCACATCGATGACGTTGTGGGATATGCTGGTAATGATGTCAGCTGTACTTTAAAATTATAAATAAAATAACAAAGGAAATTGGGAATTGAAGGGGCCAAACGGAAGTTTGTGGTACCCCATTATTTTGTCCTAAAACCCAGTAAATTCCAAGGAATTTGGTACGGTTGAGAGGTATGGCCAAAAGTTCTCTTCGAAGCACCCGCAATGTTCCCCGAATGGGCTCCTGCAATTCATATGGAGTTACATGTATCAGTACTACATCTAAATATGACTGTAAATTCTTTTTTTTTTTTTTATGAAACTCATTGCTTCTACTACTACTATTGGAACTGTCTGGGTATCCTTCTTCCGCACTGCCTTCGTTTCTGCCTGCAAATCCTGGTATTTTATGACTTTTGTGTCTCTTTGTATGTAAGACACTGTAATCACTAGGTGCAACAAATTCAATGATCAATGCTACTTTTGTCTTCATTTCTCAGACTACTATATCTGGTTTTCTCGCATCTGTTTTTTGAATTGTTGTTAATGGGTGACCCCTTTTGATATAAATTTCATTTTCTATAATGCTCTGTGGTTCATGTTTCCAATGCTTCTCAGCTACATCAATATTATAATGTTTGCACAATCCCCAATGCAAACAGTCTTGCCAAATTATTATGCCTTTCAGTATACAGGCCTTCTGCTATTAGTGTATCACACCCAACAACAAAATGTGCAACTCTTTCCAATTTTGTTTGACAAAACCTGTATTTATCTATTTCTCCAACATGTTCATTGGAGTTTGTAAACCAACGTGTGCGTAGTCCACTATCCTGATCAGCCAATATTAACATTTCATCTTTTGGTTTAAATTCATCTCTCCTTAACCATTCCTGCATCAGATCCTGATTGACATGAGCCTGCTCTAGGAGTTTTCTGTACTTGCAACTATAGTTATGCATTTTTGACATTTCTTGCCTTCTCATCTGATCCTTCACTGTATATTCTTTTTGTTTTTTGGCACATTCAGTTGCTGTCTGATTTTTTATCTACTTCTGGTTTGATTTCCATTCTTGCTTTACACTGATATGCTTCTGCTAATCTAAGCAGGGAAGTCATCTTAGACTTGTTCTGCTAATATTTTAAAACTTTTTCTATGTTTGGATGTTGAGAGGTCAGCACGTATGCATGCAGTCCTACAACTGCAGATTTATGCATGTAATCAATTCTGAGGAGGCCCATACCTCCTTCAGAATGGAGAATATATAATTTTGGCATACACTGATTTTTATAAATCATGTGATAAGCATGAAGAATTTCTCTTATTTTATTGTCCAAGTGATCCAGCACCTTTTCAAGCCAGTCAATCACTCCAAAACTGTAAGTCAGAACAGGAACAGCAAATTGGTTTATAGCTTGGACTTTATTCAAAGATGTCAGAGCTGTTTTCGGTATTCATTTTAATCCACTAATATATTCCTAAATTTTATTTGCATTTGTTCATGTTTTATTATTGATCCTTCACCAGTTCCCAAATGTTTATATATTCCCTCATGCTCAAGTTCTTTTAAATCACATTCCTGTCACAAACTGGTATTTTCTTGGTGCTACAGCTTTCCTGCTTTAAAGGTTGCTTTTGTACATTCATCAAGACCAAATAACATTCTTACATCATCTGAGAAAGTTTTGACCATTTGCAGTTGTACTTTCAGCTCCTCGTCTGATGAAATATACCGTTTTAAATCATCCAAAAAGAAGCTGAGAAGTCTTTACACTTTGTTGTTTTCTGGGAGCCAAACTGTAGCCATGATCTAATCTATTAAGTAGATAGCTTAATGGGTTAAGGGCAAGACGAAAGAGTAGTGGTGACAACAGTCATCCTGGAATATACCCTTTTGAATTCTTATCTCTGAGATAATAATTTATCCTTCATCATGGCTAAGCTGCAAAGTGGTTTGCCACTCTTTCACTGTCACTACAATGTAAGTGACCAGTGTAGGGTTTATCTCATACATTTGTACACACTCTTGGAATGTGGGATGCTGTCAAATGCTTTTTTGTAGTCTATCTGTGCCATACTTAGATTCTTCCCCTTTTTACAATTCCCCATTATGAGTTTATTTAGCAACAAATGATCCTTTGTTCCATATGACTTTCTTTTGTTACCCTTTTGTTCTACTGCTATGATTGAGTTTTCTTCTAAATGACTATGAACTCTGTTGGCATCAATTCCAGTGTATAGTTTATACATCGTTGGAAGGCAGGTTATCGGTCTATAGTTTTTAGGGTAGCTTGCAGGTTCACTCTTAAGGAAGAGTATTGTTTTTTCCTGTTGTTAACCAGGAATGCATTTGTTTGGGGTGCGCATATGAGTAGTTCTTACTCATGGCTAAAACGTCAAGAAAAGATGTCAATACTTTTAGCCAGAAGGTAGGTACTACATCTGGACCTGGGGTTTTCCAATTAGGAGCTTCTCTTAACTTTCTTTCAATTTCTCTGGCCATTACTTCATCCCATTTCATATCCTGTACATTTGAACTTCTTATTCTGTCTTTTACTTCTTCTATCCATTCAGGATTGTTGTTATTTTCCACAAGATCTTCATAGATATAGGTTCATAGGTTCATAGGTAGGTACTAGGCTATTGGCCCTAGGGCCTATATAAGCCTAGCCAAATGGTACCCTGGCTTTTGCCACCCAAGAAAATTATTTTCCTGTGCCCCTGTCATACAGAGCCACAGAAGTGACCCCCGGGGTGAATTTCCTATCTCCCATACATTCATCAAGATTTTTCTTGAAGAGTGCTAATGAGGAGCTTTGTTTGATATAGATAGGTAGATTTTTCCAGAGTATGGGAAGTCTCTGGGACAGGAATATTTCCCTCCAACATGTTCTGTTTATTGTGGTGACAAGGTTTAGGTCCCTAGAGCATGTAGCTCAGAGGGATTTGGATTTCTTTACGTGGAGCATGTCCAACAGCTCTGGGTTTGACATAGCTTTGTATGTTAGGGAGAGATCGCCTCTGAGTAGGTGATATGTGAGTAAAGCTGGAGTTTTTTTTATAAGCATTACCAGACCTGCTAGGGACAAAAGTGTATCCATCGCTAACAGTTCAATTAATTCTTTTGCAGCAAAGGCAAAAATAAAATTATAATAAAGAAGCGCTCAGCTTTTTTCGGATTCACTACGAGTGGTTTATTTAGCTGGAGCAAGGTTCCGTGGCTCTGTTTTTTGTTTTTTACGTAGGGCATCTGTTTGAGGTCGGTAATCCTCTTTGTGAGGTATTTCTGTGGCCTTTCCAGTTAATGTAGATGTCTTGTGAGGTACAAACCAAAAGGGGCACTGTACTCTATAATGGGTCTAATGAGTGATGAGTAGAGGGGAACAATGACCTCTTTTTTCCTGGATGAGAAACCTTTTGTGATGACATGTGCCACATAGAAGGATTTCCTGACTACTGTGGCTATGTGATTATCAAAGGAGAAACTACTGTCCACCTGTGTCCCAAGGTCTCTTATCACACGTTCTGTGTTAAGTAGACTACTGTCTATGTGGTAGTTTATGGGTACAGAGTTTTTACCAAAAGAGATGACAATGCACTTTTTGGCACTGAGCTTGAGGCCATGGCTTTGATACCAGGCATCTGTCTCAATGAGGCCCTTTTGTAGGATGTCCACATCGTTAAGAGTTTTGATTATGGCTCCTAGTTTGCATTCATCTGCGAACTTTGTTAGCCAAAGACACTCTGTATTAGCCTGTACTTCAAAGAAGTAGATACCAAACAGGAGAGGACCCAGGACTGAACCCTGTGGTACTCCACTTGTCACTGGTCTGAAGTTGGATTTAGAGTCTGCTGCTTTCACATTGTGGGTTCTGTCAGTGAGCCAGTTGGCAACCCATCTTGTGACATAGGGATTTATACCTAGTTTAGTGAGTTTGTCCATAATTCCAGAGTGGGGGATGGTGTCAAAAGCCTTGGCGAGATCTATATAGGCTGTGTGAACCACCTTACCCTCATCTACGGCTTTGGTGACTGCTTCAAAGAAGCCTATCAGGTTTAGGAGACATGATCTGCCTTTTACAAACCCAAACTGGGTAGGGTCCAGAGTTTGGAGATTACCAATGTCATTGTTTATAAGTTCCATGATGATACGCTCCATAGCCTTGCAGACCAGGCTAAGGGGGCGGTAGTTCCCGGGGTTTGTGGTGGCTCCCCCTTTGTGGAGTGGGATAACTGTTGCTGTGCGCCATTCAGTGGGTGCAAAACCTGAGGTGAGGCTATGACTGAACATGGTACTTAGGTGGGGTGCCAGTTCGTTCTGTAGTTCATGTAGAACGCAGCCTGGGATGTTGTCAGGTCCCATGGATGCTGTGTTCTTTGCTTTGGAGAGTGTGTTTTTTACCTGTGCAGCCATGATTACAGGTACTTTGCATTCTTCTGGTATAGAGATGGGCCCTTTAGGGGATGAGAGAGGGGTAAAGTTAGCACTGAACCTATCTGCCAGAATGTTGGCAATATCAGTTGGTTCTGTATATTTCGTGCCATTGTGCTGTAACTCAGAGCAGATCTGAGTGTTGCCATTGAGATTCTTGACATAGCTATAGAATGCTTTGTGGTTGTCTTTAGAATCAGTGGCAATTTTGTTTTCGTAACTAGCTTTGGAGGATTTTATGAGGGATCTCAGCTTCTTACTGAGGCTGACCACAGAGTTCCTCCAATCATGGGATTTTACTTTTTTTTTGCAACAGTTTCTTTCTTCTGTTGTAGAGTTTGTTTATAGCAGGGGACCACCAGATTGGCTTCCTTTTTTTGGAGGATAGCATCTTGGTTCTGTTAGGGATTGCACGATCCATGCACTCATGTATGTGCTTATAAAGTGCAATTGTATAGGATGCAGCAGTCGTTTCTCTATTGTCCGTCAGCATGGGTGCCGTGAAGTTTGCCACTTCTGTCTTAAGAAGCGTGAAGTTGGCTTTGGAGAAATTTTTTTACGGTGGTTTCCCTAATGGGGGGTGGGGGTGGGATATGGATGTCTAGGGTGATTTGCTTGTGGTCGGATCTGACCCACGAGGAATTGACCTCTGGTGTGGAACACCAGTTGCCCATGTTGGTAATGACTAGGTCTAGGATATTGCTGCCCCTGGTGGGGGTGTGGATAAGTTGATCCAAGGCATTGGAATTTATGAATTTCGGAAAACGTTGCGCACAAGAGTTGGTACATGAGTAGTTTTCCCAGTTAATGGTGAGGTAGTTGAAATCGCCCTTTATTAGGGTGTTAGGCTGTACCCTAATATTTTTCAATGTATCAAGAAATGAGGAGTGGGAATCCTGAGGCATGGTGGGGGATCTGTAGCAAGCTACAATATGCATTGCAGTCTTGCCCAGAGTTAGTTGCACTCAGATAATCTCAGATGCATTATGCTGAGCAACTAGCCTGGAGGTGTAGATATCCTTAATGAATATGGACACGCCTCCACCTTTAGTACTTCGGTCCAGGTTAGGTGGCCGAAAGGTGTGGTATGAATTATAGCCTGGTAATGCAGGGGTGCTCTCTGGATCCATGAACCAGGTCTCTGTCACTGCAGAAATATTAATATTCTCCATTTTAAGGAGTGCCTCGAGTCAGTGCACTTTGAGGTTTAGACTTATAGCATTAAGTAGCATTACCTTCAGATTTTGCTTGCTTGTACCTGTTACGGTGGTGAATTTGTCATTTGAATCTTGCCTAAAAAGGGCACTACAGGGGTGGCAAGAGCCTTAGCCAGTATCCAGAATCCCAAGGGCGACAGGTGCAAGCCATCTCTGGCAAGGCATCGTGGTTTGTCGATCATGTCATCCCAGGCAGACAGATACTGGATCCTCTTAGAATGACACCAGAAGCTTAGCCAATTGATGAAGTCAATCATTTTGCCCTTGTACTGTGGTATCATTCTGGGTGATGGCAGGATGCTACTCAGGGCTAGGGTCATACCTGCCTGGGCTACAAGATCAGAAAGCTCTTCCATGTCTCTTTCCATGTAGTCCAAGGAGGTACGTCTCAGGTCATTCACACCAACATGGACAATGACATAGTCATATTTGTACATGCTGTGGAGTGACCTGAGTGCATGCGTTATGTGGCGGATCCTGGCACCTGACAGGCAGCTGACAGTAACTTTCTCCTTGTTTAGCCTGGTGAGTGGAACATCAGTGTGCCTGACTATAGAGTCACCTATGACTAGAGTATTGGGTACGTTGTTATGCCTTATGGGCTGTGGTTGAGTGGCACACTGAGTTTGCGGGCTATGTGTCATGTGGGTTGTGTTGGGGGGTGGAGGTTGCTTGCGTTTCTGCTTTGGAGGTCCCTGTTGCTTGGGTAGATTTTTTTGAGAGCCTCCGTGAATGTAGGTGTGTGTTTTGTGTTTCTATGTGTATGTTTTGGTGGTGTAGGTTTTGAGGGACTATGTGATGAGTGTGGTGTGGTGCAAGTGCTTACCTTCTCCTCTTGACTGTCTAGTCCAGTCTTGGGTGAAGAGAGTTTTGCTTCCAGTTTGGTTTTATATAAGTGCATCTCTCAGAGGTTGTAGTGTTGGGTGGTAGGAGGAGAGGGTTGTCTGTGTACATGAGGCAATCACTACATTACCCCAATATGCCCAGATTCATCAGGTAGACAAGAAAAAACACCTGGAGCTGACCCTTAGACATGCCTGCATAGGTGCCTATTTATTAAGTACTAAAAACTGTTTTCCTCTAGACAAGTGAGGAAAGTTGAGTGCTGTAGTAATTTGTAGCTTATTTAGTGCTTACAATGAGTTCTGAACAAGTGCTGAGCTGAAAGAAACAGATTTCAGTACTGAAACTAGAAAACTGGCTAGTTCTAAGAAACAAAATTAAGCTAGAAGGCTTCCCTCCAACACAGAAAGGATTGGGGGCTCAGAAGCTTACAAACAGTCCTGGATACAGCAAATCTGTATCTGGACTAGACAACTTATAGGAAAGGCAGGAAACAAGCTTAGAAAATATTTTTTTTTTTTGTAAAGTGGAAAGGGGAAAGGAGGAACAGAAGCTAACTAGGTTGGCCTTCTCAAATGTTTTCCCTGGAATAGGTAGAATGAGGCAATGACACTAGACTGGGAGGAGTGTCCCAAATCAAATTTACAGTAGGGGCGGGGAACTGTAAAGCCACCAAGTATAAAAACAGGATACCAAAGAGGGAGGTAGGGTAGGAAACAAAAATCAGAACAAACAGACCCAACCAGATGCTTAACAATTGCAGAAAATTCTACTTAATACCTCACACACAGTGAGTTAAATAAAAGTGCTATAAATAACTCAGAAATAAGCAAAAAACAGGATACTTAATGCTATATATCATAGATTAGTTAGCTCAGAGCCCTTCCTCCGGCTTCTACAGATTAGCTCAGTGTGAAATGGCAGAAACTGTCACAGGTTAACTTCTTAAGTAATAAAGTTGAAACTTGAAACAACTTTAAAAAAAGCTTGAAAGAACCAATGAGGTGCTTACTCCAAGGCGTAGTCCAGGCAACACCAGTCAGCCAATGACCACAAACAATTCACTCTCACTGAAATGCTATACTGGCTTTGGCTAAGCTATGATGGCCTGGGACATGTGCTCAGACACACAGCCTCTACTACTAAACAACTAGGCCTAAAACACAAGCCTGAATATGGACAATGCTACACTACCAAAACTACTTAGGTAGAAAAAAATTGCAGAAATGTTTAACAGATAAAGCATAAAGGAGACTATAGAGAATGATTTTAAATGTAAACAAGTTATATTATACACTCCTAGCAGGAAATCAGAACAAACAAGCCCAACCAGATGCTTAACAATTGTAGAAAATTCTACTTAATACCTCACACACAATGAGTAAAATAAAAGTGCTATAAATAACTCAGAAATAAGCAAAAAACAGGATACTTAATGTTATATATCACAGATTAGTTAGCTCAGAGCCCTTCCTCCGACTTCCTCCGATTAGCTCAGTGTGAAATGGCATAAACAGTCACAAGTTAACTTCTTAAGTAACAAAGAAAAACATTTCTTCAAAATGTGCCTATTTCTTCTTTTATTGGTGGTGTTTCCATTCATTTTGTCTGGTTTCCCAGTTCTCTATAAAACCTTTTTAGGCCATCAATAAATTGCTTATTTTGTACTTTTCCTTTGTATATATCTGCATATCTTCTAAGTTTTGCTGCCTGTGTTATATTCAGTTTATTATATGCAGTAGTGTACAATAGATCCTGGTCTGTTCTAATACTGTGCATTGATTTTATCAGGTCTAACTTTCTGAGCATTTTTGTTGCTCTTTTCTCTCATCTGTACACTTCTAACAGCAACACATCTTGTCATAACTGCTTTATAGACTTCCATGATGGCATTTGATTTCTCTCCTTCCTTTCCCTTACTGCTCTGTGTTTTTGTGGCAAGACTTTATCTGTTATTAATTTAACAGTACGATAATATCTCCTATTTACTTCTGTTATATCACATGAATTTCTATCAACAGTTTTGATTACTGTGTCCATTTGTTTTATCAATCACATTTTGGATCTTACTGACTTTCTGTAGTCTACTTCTTTCATTGATCTTAATATGTCTGTCCATCCGTAGTAAATCAAATTTTCCCTTAGCTCATTTTCTTCTGAACTAAGGGCACATTCTTTGTTCTTTGTTTCCTGCATTCTACAGAAAGTTTCAGAAAATCTTCCTGTGTCATATTCTCTTCAGCTTCACCCTGTATCATCCGTTGCTCTTTCATACGGCAACTCACTGGCCTATCACTCCACAACACTGACTGCATCAGAGTTGCCACAGTTTCCTGCTGCTTCCCTTGCTGTGCAGCTCCATCTGAACTTTTGTACTGGTTTCTTACTGAAGGCTACAGAGTATCTTCATATGGCAAATGATCAGATGTTTCTCCTCCACTGTTTTTTACTTAATTTGGGGATTTGTTATTCGATCATGCTGCGATGTTACCAGAGTTAGATTTTCTATTCTAAAACCTTCACTTTGCAGGTACTCTATAACTTTTCTATTTCTTTAACTTCTCCTTTACTAATCCCTTTTTTCTGCTTTCCCCCTTTGGTTTCTTATTTTTTCTACTGTAAAATTTTCCTTATCTAGATACCTTTGTCTGTATTTATCTTCAAATATCTTTGGTGCTGTTTTTTTGTATTGATTAGTTTTGCTTTCTCCTTTGCATAAATATTACACCATATCAAATCTCATTTTTTTCCCCATGTCCATACTTCTAAATTAGATGTCTCCCGCTCCTTCTGTTTCTCCTTACTTGGGGTACTCATTGTTCCATCATGCTGTGACATAACCTGCGTTAGACTTTCTACACTAAATCCTTAACTTCGCAGGTATTCCATAACTTCAGATTCTATTTTTTTCACTTCTACTTTTCTAATCTTCTGTTCTACTTTCTCCCTTTGTGATCTTACTTTTAGTATTGTGAAATTTTCCATACATGGGTACCTTTGCAGTATTTGTCTTCAAATACTTTTGAAGCTGCCTTTTTTGTATTCGGTAATATCATATCAGATCTCTCTCTTTCGCATGTCCATATTTCTTTTTTATACCTTTCAAAAACTTTATTTTTTGTTCTTTTATTCTTTATATTTTTGCGCTTCTTCTTCCAAACGGCACAAGGTTTCTTGGTCTATATAATGCTTTTCATGAATCTCAGTTTTGCATTAGAAACTTTTGACAGCATTTCCTATATTTTCTTTCCTCCAATTTCTCTCTTAATCTTTTTGTATATCTTCTGTCTGGAAGTTCTGGCTTTCTTGTATAATAGTAATAACACATAATTTCTTTCTTATCCTCAATAGTCCACTCTATCATCTTTATGGCTCTGGAGTCTGTATAGCTGTGTCATCTTAGTGAGATTTTGTAAAAACAGGGTCCACCTCATGAAGGTACTCACCAAGGCTTGAGCATGAATTATGTTCCATCAATACTACTCTCCTTTGCTTGCTGATTTTATCATCTCTCCATTCGGACCCTTGTCATCTCTATTCACACCCCTTTGAAGAACGCCTGATGGTGAGCCATGGCTCTTACATTCCCAGACAAGTATCATATCCAAGAACCAGTTCCCCAGCCATCACCCCAAACACTGTAGCTGATATTATGACTACAGAGGCAAACACTAATAAAGAAGCTACTCATATTATGTGACAGAAGTGGTGGTTCAGTGTAGAAAACACTCTAACTGTGGGAAATCTATTTTAAGCATGGTTCCAATCCCAGGGCATCCCCAGAATATATTTCTCTACTTTTCATAAAATTTTAATGCAGAAACAGAACTCTGACTCACTACTGAGTGTCAAAACAGCTCTCACTGTGGCTACAAGAATGAAGATCTAGAGCTTTCGTAACTAAATTCCAACAGACATGCAAGCTCCTTGACAAACAGTACTAAGACATTCATTCTCCAGTACTTGTCTTATCCTTTTCAGGATCAAAGGGGGAGCCATGGCCTATCCCAGTACTCAGTGAACTTAAGGCACAGAAACAGTCCTGGATGTGATGCCAGACCACTGTAGGACACAGATGTACATGTGTCATCTCACCCGCATCACTTCTTCAAGTGAAAGAAAAAAGGGGAACGTCTATAATGTAACAATATGTATGAACATATTTCCACAACATCTGTAACAAAAATGTAATTATAAGATAAAGCATTAGTGTCATGTCAAGAGCCGCTGCTACATGAAGACAATGAAATCAACAAGCAGTTGTTTTAAAAGGCAAAACAGGGTAGAAAGGAAAGATACATCAGAATTCAACATATAAGTTATTCCTATAATGGCTCACTACAGTGTTTGCTACAGGAGCACTCCCCTTTTTAAAAGCCCTCTCTTCAGAACAAACTTCAGTCTCTAGCTCTTGTGCTCAGAGATATGTATACACCCACCTCACCGATGATGCAACATCGTATTCCAGGCTAGGCAAGCATGCCCAGGTCCATGGTACAACAGAGATATGCAGACAAAAGACAAAAAAAAACAGGCAATGATATAATAAATGTGATACTTAAAGGGCATTCAACACCTAAAATGGGTACAAGATCCATCTAAAGGGAGACAGTAGGAGAGTAGTAAGTAGTGATGTAGTAAGGGTGAGGAAAAAGGGGTAGCTGCAGTAGAAGAAGGAGTGGAAAAGAAGCAGTTGAAAAGAATTGTGGAGGCTTTAGGGAAAAGAGATTTGAAAAGCCCTTGTGAAAAACTGTACCACTCCTGCTGTGGATCTGAGGGAGAAGCAGTAACAAGAGGGAAGATGTGCTTGGTCTTCTGTTTTCTTATTTCAGCAGTATCAACAAACAAAAGGTGAGGAGCAGTAGACTCCTGACATACCTCTCAGGATATCTTCTTGAATGAATATTTGTGCTATGCCATCTGGTTCCTCAAAAATCGCCAGATGGGATTCCCCCTTTGCAGTATTGCTAGCTGTCTGATTGGTCAGTTGGGATTCACCTGAAAGCTGTGTCTTGTCAGCCTCAGGAGGAGTCCTGACAATGGAAGCAGGGAGAGAAGTTGAAGAGTCTGGACAAAAGAAACCTCTGATTGTTTAGGCTTTTTACATTTCTAATGTATCTTCTGAGGAATGTCTGGGAGTGATGAATCAGAGGCCATCCTTCCTCAACCTAGTTCCTTAAGCCTTTGGATTTCAAGTTAGATCTTTAGACATTTTAGGTGATTTATTATTATTTTAGAGATTAAAGTTTTACAATGGACCAGTATTTAAAATTATGTTCTTGGCCTAGACAAAATAAGCACTTAATGTGACTATCCTTATAGCAAAACTGCCAACCACAGTCACATTTCCTTCTCCTAGCCGACATGAAATTGAACAATTTTCATTAAAAGTCAAATTAAACAGAATGGGTCTCCAATGGAGATATTAATCTATACACAGTGAATGAAAACTGACACGGGCTGTATGGTTGACAGACTTAGCTGGGGGACATGGTCTTTCCTCATGCACTGACAGCATGAAAGTTCTGAGTAACTCTGTGCCTATATGTCCGTTATGTACCAGTACAAATTCTTGTGTATAGGTTACAGGCCAGATATTCAGCATGAGAAGAAGCCCAAGCTTTTGTAAACTGGCCAAATGTACATACAGTATTCTTGGCAGGGTCCTTTCCATTAGTAAGTAATACTGCAAAGGTGATCTAGTGAAGGACATGAACAATAACTTAACTGAAAGCCCACTGCTGAAGACATCAGAAGTGCTTTTTATCTGGGAGCTCTGCCATCTTCTTAATAGCTTAGTCCAGAAGGGAGGACTGAAACTGGAAAAGGTGAGACAAATAGTTAACGGACTTACAAACTTAAGTAATGAAGATAATGCCATCATTTCCAAAGCTTTAGACTAAGTCACATGGCAGCAAAGTGTAGAAATTTGCATAACCCATGGTGGAATAAAGACATTACATAAAAATCTGTCTTAGAGTGTTTTGTGAGGATGCCACTCTGAACCATTAGGGTTTTCTAGAGGGCATCTGACTTCATAATATAGGGAGTGTAGGGACTGGCATCTAAAAGATGTCAATATGGCAATCCTCCTGAACACATAGTCCCTTTTGAGGAGTGACCCCAGAACAACACCTGATTAAGTGACTTGCTCATAGCCACACAGTAGGCAAATGGAGGCTATTGGAATAAAACACAAGACTTCTGCATGATATTGCACCAGCAATGCACAGTCTTAACCCTCCATACCAAGCTACCAAACCTACTCAAGGTATTTCCTGACTGTATAAATACCTTCAGGGCAAGTTCCAAAAAAAGTATGACCAAAGATTCCTCACTCTTCTTCCCCCAATACTGGTATACTCTCCTTTGAATAGAAGGCAAAGGCATTACAGGACAATCCCTGCACCTGAATGTTCTTCCAAAGAAAGGATCAGGTCGAGAGGTGAAACTATCCTCATGAGTCTCCAAAGATTGGCCTTAGTATGTTAAACAGAAGACTCAGGAAGACAGTGTTACTCCCCTAGCTCTAGTTTCAGAATGGAGTGGACAACACTCAACTGACATATGGGTAGTAACCACTTGTTGTTAGACAACGGGGCCCAAACATCAAGAGAGGCATATGCCAGAGTTAGTGCTGGATCAGGAAATGACTGCATGGGTCCTTGTACAGACATTAAACCATATTCCCTAGGGTGTTATTTCTGCACCCATGAGGACAGATCCCATCATGTGTCAATCAACATACATATTTTTATATATAGTTAAACCTAACTGCACAAAACACATTTCCATATCACATCTGTAGTACAATAACTATGCATTGTGCAGTATATCTTCACCAGTGGCTGACTGCTTTTTGTTTATATCCTTAACTACAGTCCATCTTATCTTTTTCAAAGGACACAGCCCAAAACTGGTGCTTACATTTGAAAATTTAACTCTATACAGCACATTACATTAATGTGCATTCCTCATGTATGATGCAGCAGATCTCAATGGTGGTTGGCTGCTTCATTTCCTACCCTATTCCTATACCCAACCCCACTTCCGGTTTCCCTTTGTGTTTGCTCTCTCCTTCCTCCTGGTATGGCTTTCACTAATACCTCTTTTCATTTTTTTTCCCTCCCCTTCTTTATTCATTCTAGTCTGTTTCTGCCATCTTCTTCCCATGTCCAGGGAACTATTGTGTAATTCTTGCTCCCATATTGTTTTTGTCCCCTTCCAGTTTGAGCAATGATGGTTTTAACTTCACTATGCAGCAGTCTATAGTGCTCATTTCTCTTTCCTTGTAGATGTTGTCCTCTTTCTTTATGCCCCATAAAAGGAATTTCCAAGTATGTTTTGCTTCTTTTTAAAATAAGTATCCCCAAATAATCTGTGCCTTCTTACAGACTTCTCGTGCCCACCCATAGTCACAGAACATGTACATCATTCCTGCTCTTCCTAGTGACACCTCCACCACCTACTATCCTCTTTTCTGCCTTCCTTTACCAATCTCTTGGGGGTTAGATACCATCTATGCAGTATTCTCAGTCTTTGATCTCCTGCTCCATGTACTTCATACACAGGCTTCACTGTCTGTATTGTCTTCTGCTAGTATCCCTCAATTCCCTACCCCCAATTTTTTCTCATTCTCTTTTCTTTCACCTTGCCCCTTCTTTTCCTTAATGCTTCACAGATCTATTTGGACTTTTGCATTTCTAACCTCTTCCAGTTCTTCCAGGCAAATACAGATTTGCCTGATACAGATACTGGTAAAGGCGCTTGCCTCTCCCATGGTGCCTTTTTTAGGCAATGTCAAAACAACAAAATTTCCAATGTAACAAAATCCACTTGAGACAAACTCAAGGTTCTGCTGCTTAAGGCGGGATTCTAAACATGAAACTGCACTCTTGGAAGCACTCCTCACCTTGGAAGATGTTGACGTCTATGCAGTCACTGAAACATAGATCAAGGCCACGGAGAGCACAACGGCCCTTCAAGGCTACAATGCTTTCCACACGTTCAGACCTCAAAATGAGCATAAAACAACCACAGGTGGAGGTGTATCCATCTTCATTAAAGCCAAGTACACCTCAAGACTGGTCAAATAGTACAACTCTCCCTACTCCATGTCCAATTAACTATAGGCAAAATACCCAACCACATCATTGCTAGCTATAGGTTCCCCACCATGAACCAAGAAAAACACACCATCTACCTGAACTTACTGGCGTCACTCACCACACAGCCCAACACCTTAGTCATGGGAGATTTCAACTATCTTTCCATCAACTGGATGACGTACATGAGCATGAACATGCCCAGAGGTTCCTGGACTTTGTCGTTACAAATGCTATGGAACAGATGGTCTGCACCCCCATAACGGGCTCAAATGTCCTAGACATAGTACGAGGGAGGAGTCACTGCACTCTCCCCTGTGTGATGCCCTCCCTGGTAAGGTCAGACCATAAATCAGTCTCATTTGAAGTAACTATTGAAACTGTCACTGCCATGGGATCAAAAAAAGTAAAAAAATTTTCCAAAGCAAACTACAGCCTAATAAGCAATGGTATAAAATTTGTATATCCCCTGCAATAACAGACAACAATGACTCCTATGCAGACTTGTGCACAAATGCCCTGTATAAACACTTATGCAACTTTATATACTCGGCTGTACCCTACCAGATTAAAACCAGGTAATTCCAAAAAAACAAGCCACCCTGCTGGACCTCAAGTATAAACAGGTTATATAATCTAAGAACAAGATGGAACTGACTCAGCAGAGGAAGAATTCCCTCCACAGTTTCAACAAGCAAATAAGAAATCTTGTAAAGTACTATAAAATTAATTATAAAGTTAAAATAGCATCCCTAGCTAAGGATAATCACAAGGCATTCTTTAACTACATCCAAAATCTAAAAGAGAATGTCCAGCCATGTGCCAAACTGGTAGTAGATTGTATCGCTCATACTATACCAGAGGAAATTGCCAACCTGCTAGCTGACAGATTTGGTGCAAACGTTGCCTCCTGTCCCCACCAGCCATACCGCAAAGCATATTTGACAGCGGTTCTCTGCCTAGGATCTCTAGAGATCAGGTCATTTCTTGCACTCTCCAAGGCCAAAATACATGGTCTCAATAGGATCAGATAACATCCCAGGTTGCTTATTAAGCAATCTAAAACTGGACACAGTGGACCCACTTGGTGATCTCTATAACCAAAGCCTGAGAACTGGCTTTAGCTTTGCAGAGTGGAGAACAGCAACAGTAATCTCCTTGCACAAAGGGGGAGCCATCAACCAACCCTGAGAACTTCAGACCCATAAGTCTAACCAGCCTCATCTGCAAGGCCATGGAAATAATCATCATGGACCTTATCAACAAGGACATAGGTGACCTTCAAACTCTACACCCAACCCAGTTTGGCTTTTTATTAAACCTAGTAGACTTCTTTCAGAAAGTCACCAAAGCCCTGGACGAAGGTAAGACAGTGCATACTGCCTATTTTGACCTAGCCAAGGCTTTTCATACAATCCCCCACTCAGATATCACTGAAAAACTCCCCCAGCTGGGGATTAACCCTTACATCACCAGATGGGTAGCTAATTAGCTCACTGACAGAACACATACTGTCAAAGCTGGTGGCTCCACCTCTGCCAGTAGACCCGTCATCAGTGGCATGCTGGGCCATTTACTGTTTGGAATCTAGTTCTTGGATATCCAGGCTAAAGTAGATGGCCTTTGACTTACTAAGTTTGTTAATGATTGCAAATTGGGTGCAATCACTGAGTCCCCCAATGATGTCAACATATTACAGGAGGGGCTAACACAGACAAATGACTGGTGCCAAAGCCACAATCTAAAACTAAACACAAAAAGTGCATTATTATCCCCTTTGGCAAAGCGGAATTTCCTGCTAATTATAATACTGACAGTACCCCGTAAGTTCAAACCCAGTGGTACAAGATCTGGGAACACAGACAGACAGCAATCTGAACTTTGACCACCAAGCATCTAATAAGCAAGGGCATCACATCCAGGTCTAAGGATGTTATAACTCCACTGTACTCGACCCTCATCAGACCATTAATAGAGTATAATATTCCCTTCTGCATCCACCTTAGCAGACACCTGCAGCAGCTGCAGAGACCACAGAGGTTTCTCACTTAGAAAATACAGGGCCTCCAAACTATGACCTACATGTATAGACTGAAAGCCCTGCCATTGTACTCTGTATTGTATAGGCTGCTGAGAGGTGACTTATGCCTGGCCTGTGGGCAGTCTTTGACTCTGCCCTGATGGAAATGCTGCAAATCCACAAGTCAAATGGCAGAAGAGTCACTAGCTCTAGGGATCTTAACCTAGCGTGTGACATTAACAGACCATGCTGGAGAGACAGATATATCTCCCAGAGATTGCCACAACCCTGGAATAAACTTCCAGTTCACATGAAGCGGATCTCTTCACTGACCTTATTTAAGTGCAACCAGGACAAATGGATGGGAGACACAAATTCACCTGGGGGGTGGCACCCATGTCCCTCATGGACAGAAGTGGCCAGTGTTGATCACAGACTCATTTTGCAAATTACATCCATCTACCCAAGGACAATTGAGGCAACTCAGGATTATCACGGCTAGGATACTAAGGGCTCTAGTGCTGATAGCCTAGTAACCTCCTATGAACGTATGAGGATCCAAGCAAAGTACAGGGAGAAGATGGAATTAGTAATAATGACTGGAGAACACTTGTGCAAGAACTTACAGTACCATTATATCTACTATTATTAGGATGCATAAATATGGGGAGATGGCTCAAGATTGCAGAGATGCGCTTATTAAACCTGTCTATAAGGGAAAGGGGAGTAGGACAAACCATTAAGTCTACTTTCATATTGTGGAAAAATAATGGAGAAGAGAATATTAGATGAGTTACTGTCAGAATTGGAAAGGTTGGGACTTGAAACCATATATCAGCATGCATATGTTTAAAATAGATCTATTACCACCAGTAACATTATGTTCTATAACGTTATAATAACAGTTATGAATGAAAAATTGTGCTGTGATATAATTTATATAGATTTAACTTCAGCATTTGACAAACTCAGACATAAAACACTGATAAATAAATTAGAACAACTACGTATTAATGTACTCTTGATAAGATGGATAGCTGCATTATTTACAAATAGGACAGGACAAGTATCATACAGGAAATGAACAGGTAAAATTCTTGGATACAGTCAGGGTGTCCCACAGGGGTCTGTCCTATGCACATACTTACTTAGATTACACCTTTCAGACCTATCTTGTTCATCTGAGGTGTTCTCCACTCTGTATGCAGATGACTTGAGATTCGGTAAACTGATTACATGTGGTACAGACAGCCTGCAAAAGAACTTGACTAAATTGACTGGGGGCAAGAAAATAATATGCTGATAAATACATCAAAAACTAAACATACAAGATTCGGGAGACGTACACTAAAAGGGGAGTATTTAATACAGTGCACAGTGATTCAAACTCTAGATTCATTTAAGGACCTGGGTATATGGGTAGATTTAGCTATGAGTTTTTTTAATCATACCAACCAACTGGTTAATGATAGTTATAAAACTATAGGCTATATAAAAAGATTTGTACATTCTAGGAAATCAGAAATGATGAAAAAGAAGTTAAGTACTCATCATAACGTTCCATGTGAGTTGTTCATCTCGCCTTCATTCTTACAGATGGGGTCAGAACCAATCCTCAGCTCCGAGTCGGCCAACTACAAAGCTCGAGGTCTTCAGATAGCTCGAGGCCAAGTCCTTATCCCATGATGCACCTTGTGTTACCTCAGATCTGGTTTGCTGCCTCTAACAATACCATATGCCATTCTATCCCTATTTTATGTAAGGAAAACATAGAAAAGATAAAGCAACCATGATAAAACATGAACCTCAGTCCTTAAAAAAGCCTGGAAGGGGTTGGAGGGTGGGAAGTAAGAATGAAGGTGAGATGAACAACTCACATCTCACATGGAATGTTATGGTGAGTACATAACTTCTTTATGTGAAGTTGTTCTATCCCGCCGTTCATTCTTACAGATTGGTAGCATCCCAAGCACCATCTTTCTTGGGTGGTTCATGGGAGTATGTTCTACAGGACAGTGGAACCAAAGGAATACCTGTCCCTGGAGGCCCTATCGACTTTGTAATGAGTGATAAAAGTATGAGGCTTTGACCAAGTGGCTGCTGCACAAATACTATCTAATGGTAGTTTGGCAGTAAAGGCTGAAGATGTGGAAACAGCTCTGGTTGAATGAGCCTTTATTTTGTGTTGCAGAGGTATATCGGCAGCTGAGTAAGTGAAAGTAATGCAATCAGATAACCATTTCGACAGAGTGGTTTTTGCCACAGGTCTACCTTTTCTGGAGTCTGAAAAGGAAACAAAAAGTTGTTCAGATCTTCTAAATTCTTTGGCTCTATCTAGGTAAAATTGAAGTTGTCTGTGAACATCAAGTTTGTGGACCATGCACTCCAAGTTATTGGTGTGTTTGGGGAAAAAATGGTAATTCTATGGTTTGATTAAGGTTAGCTTCAGTACAAACATTAGGTAAGAATGAAGGATTTGTTTGTAGTGAAACTCTAGCAGAATGAAAAATCAGATAAGGTTTTTGTAGACAAGGCCTGTAGCTCTGAAACTCTTCAGGCAGATGTGATGGCCACTAAAAAGACAGTCTTCCAAGACAAAAATTTCAAGTTGCATGAAGAAGCTGGCTCAAACGGTGGAAGAATGATGCGTGAAAGCATAAAATTTAGATTCCAAGGTGTATAAGGGGATCTGACAGGTGGAAGATCCCTTGAAAAGCTTTGGATAGCTTGTGTGACATTACATTAAAGCTTTCAGTACCCACATAAAAATTAGAGAGCGCAGCGAGCTGCACACGAATGGTGGCTGCAGTCACTCCCTTGTTGAAAAGCATAGTCAAAAACTCAAGTATGGAGGAAATAGGGGCTAGGTAAGGGTCAATGTAATTTTGAGAAGCCCATATGGAAAATCTCTTCCATTTGCTGAGGTATACTTTCCTAGTAGATGATTTATGAGAAGATATTAAAATATGTTGTGTTTCAGTTGAGCGATTATGGAGCCTGGCTATGTTGGGAATTGAAGCAGCCAAACTGTCAATTTCAGGGACTGAAGGGAGGGATGAAGAGCCCCTGACGAGTGCATCAGAATGCCTAGAACTGGGTCTAGAATCCAAGGCTCTTCCAACAGATGAGTTAGAGGAAAGGGGAACTAAATATGACTAGGCCAATGAGGGGCTATAAGAATGATGGTCCTTCCCAGGGCTTTGACTTTCTGTAACACTTTGGATATCAGGGGTATTGGCAGGAAGGCATAAAGGAGACCCGGAGGCCAATCGTGTACGAGTGCGTCCCTTGGGAGATCTCCCGGAGGGGGGATTAGTGCAAAATAGCTTCTGCATTTCGTGTTCATGGGGGATGCAAAGAGAATGCAGCAAGGCTGGCCCCATCTGTGGAATATTCTTTCTGCTATTTCTTCTTTGAGGGACCACTCGTGAGGCAACAAAATTGCCCTTCTCAGTTTGTCTGCTATCACGTTGTATTTCCCCGGGATGTGCATTGCTATCAGAAAGCGCTAGGTGGAGGTAGTCCACTGCCACACTCTTAGGGCCTCTCAACAAAGGGGATAGGACCTGGTTCCTCCTTGTTTGTTTATATACCAGACCACCGACATGTTGCTCATCTGAATCACAATTGTCTCCAGAGGGAGAGAGTCCTGAAAGTACTGCAACACCAAGAGTACCACTCTCATCACCAGGACATTGATATGCAGATGCGTCTCTTGTTCAGTCCATGTGCCTTGGGCTGTTCTTCCCAGAAAATGCCCCCCCCCCCACCTGATCAGAGAAGCATCTGTGGTCACAGTGGCCGATGGTGAGGGTAGGATAAAAGGACGACCTATCGTTACTTGGAGAGAGGTCAACCACCACCGAAGATCCTTTTTGCAAAAGTTTGTTAGAATGATGAGATGAGACATTGGGAGTTCTTAATAGGACCATTGCATGAACAGGAGCCATTGTAGAATCCGCATGTGCATACGACCTAATGGAATCGCCATTATTGCAGCTGCCATTGTCCTCAACAACTTTAGCACTTCTGAGGCTGGCACCTTGTCTCTGGATATGACATTCAGAATTTGCTGACGAAGTACTGATATCCTTTCTGATGGAAGTTTTAAAGTGGTGGTGGTGGTGTCCAATTCCGCTCTGATAAAAACGATATGTTGCGATGGTGACAAGGCAGATTTTTTTGAGTTTATGGTAATCCCCAGTTGATTGCAAAGAGTAAGTGTGGTGTCCCTGGCTTGTATAAGCTGATGTCTGGTGGTGGTGGTGAGGAGCCAATCGTCTAAGTACGGCAACACCTGGAATCCCAAATGCCTCAGGTGAGCCGTGACCACTGCCACACATTTGGTGAACACTCTGTGGGTTGTAGTGAGACCAAAGGGCAGAGCTCGAAACTGGTAGTGATTGGCTCCCAGCCAGAAGCGCAGATGATCCCTGGATGGTCTGGCCATTTTTATGTGGTAGTACGCATCCCGGAGATCTATCGAGCATATCCAACTGTCTTTCCCTAAGAAGGGAAGTATTGACTGTAGTGTGACCATCCAGAACTTTTCCTTCTTGACAGATCTGTTTAGTCTGCTGAGGTCCAAAATAGGTCTCCAGTCCCCTGTCTTTTTTGGAACTAAAAAGAATCTTGATTAAGTTCCGGATCCTATCTGGTCTGCTGGGACTGGTTGGATGACTCATTTTTCTAGCAACCTTTGGAGCTCTACTGTTGCTTTTTCCCTGTAACTGGTTGGAACATCTGGGATTTTAGTTATCAAGGGGGGAGGACTGGTGAAGGGAATAAAATATCCTCTGGAAATTATGCTTTGTACCTAGTTGTCGTTTGTTATTTTTAGTCAGGCATCTGGATACAAAGATAAGTGACCCCTGACTGCCTCCAGAGTAGGACAGTCGGGCCTCCTTTCAGGAGCGCTGGCAGGGCTTCCCAAAGAACTGGTCTCTGTCACCCTGATTTTGTGGACCCCCTCTGCCGCGAGGGCGGTGTCTTCCATTATTGACCCCACCTCTGCCCCTGGAGGGGGGGGTTTGACCACGTATATCCAGAAAGGCTCCTTGGGCTTTTCAGAACCACATCTTTCCTCCCTTTTGACCCTTGGGGTAGGGTCTAGTAGGGGTGGAAAGATGGACTCCTAAGTGAAACAGAGTCCTTCCTTCCTGCTCACACCTGGTCAGAGTTTCCTTAACTTCGGGCCCGAAAAGAGATGAGACATCAAAAGGGGTGTTGACAAAGGATGACAAAGGGCTCCACAAAGGAACATAAGCGCATCCAGGAGTGTCTCCTAAGAACAATTCCTGTTCCCGCTGCCTCTACTGCTCCATCAGCTGCATATAAAATCAGATGCATGGAAGAGTTCACTATGGAATTAAGGGTAGCAAGCTGGGATGCAACCTTGTCTGTAGCTCCCTCAGCTACTGTACCCTGGAGAGTATCTCCAAGCTCTTTTAGGAGGTCTCTCTGCAGTCTTGTGAAATGTGTGAGGTAGTTTAGTGAGCGCATGGCAAAAGTCGCTGAGCTAAACATGCACTTCCCATATCTATCCATGATCCTAGAGTCTCTTTTAGGAGGATGGACAGAGGAAGAAGTTTCTGACATCTCCTTGGTGGCTGCCCCACCACCATGGCATCAACAGGCACTTTGTGAGAAAGGTCTTATTGTGAGGGGCAGAAATAAATTTATTGGGCCTCCTAGGGACAGGCTCCATGGTGTCCAGAGACTCCCACGCCCTTTGTGAGACTATCTCCATAAGCTCATCGAAGGGCGGAGACACCCAAGAGTGGGAGGGCTGAGACCCAAAAGCTTCAGGAGGACTGACTCCTCAGCTGAAGGGTTTTGGCTTCCAGCCACCCCTCTGCTTTAGGATTTCCAAGATATCTGCAAATGAGATATTTTCAGAGGGGGACTGTGGGGACCCTTCTGATTCACCCAAGTCGGTGTCAGATGTGATAGACTCCTGAGGGGAATCTAGATGCTTCCTCTTACAAATTTCTTCCTGGGGTTCGTCGAAGCAGTTTCGGACGGACCACCGAAGAAGGGAACCGATGGGGTATCCTCAGGCCCTGGGGCCCGCTGCCGGGAGCTGCAACACAACAGACGGACCAGGCTTCAAATATAGGGACGGTGAGGTAGAATCTTGCTGAACCCGCAAAGGCATGGCCAGCCCAGCTCCTCATGGCCTCAAAGGCGGACCTCCAGAATCCAAGGAGGTCACTGGTCTACAGGCCACTATGGCACTGGCAATTACAGCTGCCGATCCTCCGAGAGGATCACTAGGCACTGACGCACCTAATCCCAAAGTGTTCCCCTCGGGCCCGGCTGAAGAGGTCGCAGTACCAAACCCTAGAACCGGAGGACAGGGTAGGAAGCACAGTCGGAACCGAGAGACCTCGAAGGGGTCTCTGCTCCGACCCGTGAGGCTCCGCTTTGCTCCACCACCACCGACTCCAACGGCTCCGAGGAGGTTAGAGGAGGAATCGAATGTGTTGGAGGGGGGATCGGCTCCGAAGCTAACTGTGCTGGAGCCGAGACCAATTAGTAAAACTGGAGATTGGAATAGCCTCTGTATCACCCTATCCAGGTCCGAATCAGAGAGTCTCGATGATTTAGAGGAGGTAGATAATCGAGAAGACTTTCCTCTCGGCTCCGAGAGAGAAGGGGACCGGCTCAAACGGCTCCAATGCTATCGGCGCCGGTTCCACCACAACATGGACCACCATCGGCGCCGGCGGAGCTTTCTTGAGCCGAGGGAAGAGTCTGAGCTGCACACCTCCACCGGCTCTGAAGCCATTGGAACAGTGGAGGTGATTCACCTCTCGATACTCAACCTGCAGCTCCGAAACCAATGGGCCGAGGCAGGAGGTGTCGAGGCAGACCTCGACCCTCAGCCCTGAAGTCAGCGGGCCGAGGAAGAAGAAGTCAATTTTGGCTTTTAGTAGGCGGCTCCGACGGACTTGTCGGAGCCGACGATCTTTTCTTTTGGAAGCAACAGGTGGATCTAAGGCTTCCTCAAAGAAGGTTTAATAAGCCCTTTCAAAATTAGCTTGTTCTTGCATTCTTGAAGAACTCTAGAGGAGAACGCATGACAGACGCTACAAGTCTCTTGCAGATGTTTCGGCCCCAAACAATAAACACAGACTGAATGGCTGTCTGTAATGGACATTTTATAACTGCACCGAGTGCATTTTTTAAAGCCTGACTTTTGCTCCTTAGACATAATACAGGCCCTTCAACAAGTAAGTTTTTTAAAACCTGACTTTACAACAACAAGTAAGCACTATAAACAAAATTGCGCCAACTGAAGAGCGCGAGACACACTGGCGCGAGTACTGAGGAAAAAAAAAAAAATTTACCTCACAACAAACAGTCACAGACAAAACAAGTTCAACGGCCCAAAGCCCTCTAATTTAAACGGGCTTGGCCCGAAAAACAATTAACCAAAAAAGTTAATTAAGGCTGAACAGCACTCAAAGGTAGGGCAAAGGCCCTCTAACTTAAACGGGCCTTGCCCGACTGAAAAGAATAAAGTACCAGAAGACACTCAAACACACAAAATATATAAAATAGTAAGGAATAGCTGTTAAAACAGCTGTTTGGTTAATATAGACAAAAACCCCAAGGTCAAAGACCAATAAAGGTAAAAAAGAACCACTTAGCTCCAGCCAAGTCGAGACCACGTCCAGCTTGTAAAGCGGCAAACGAGATCTGGGGAAGCAGGTGTAGTGCATCCTGGGATAGGGAGTAGCCCAGCCAATGAGAGACTTCGTGCTAGTGTATTAGTTGCCGAGTCGGAGCCGATGGATCGGCTCCGAACCCATCTGTTATGAATGTAGGCGAGATAGGATCCCATTACATCATGTTCTATAACGTTACAATAACAGTTATGAATGAAAAATTGTGCTGTGATATAATTTATATAGATTTAACTTCAGCATTTGACAAACTCAGACATAAAACACTGATAAATAAATTAGAACAACTACGTATTAATGTACTCTTGATAAGATGGATAGCTGCATGATTTACGAATAGGACAGGACAAGTATCATACAGGAACTGAACAGGTAAAATTCTTGGATACAGTCAGGGTGTCCCACAGGGGTCTGTCCTATGCACATACTTATTTAGATTACACCTTTCAGACCTATCTTGTTCATCTGAGGTGTTCTCCACTCTGTATGCAGATGACTTGAGATTCGGTAAACTGATTACATGTGGTACACACAGCCTGCAAAAGAACTTGACTAAATTGACTGTTTGGGTGCAAGAAAATAATATGCTGATAAATACATCAAAAACTAAACATACAAGATTCGGGAAACATAAACTAAAAGGGGAGTATTTAATACAGTGCACAGTGATTCAAACTCTAGATTCATTTAAGGACCTGGGTATATGGGTAGATTCAGCTATGAGTTTTTTTAATCATATCAACCAACTGGTTAATGATAGTTATAGAACTATAGGCTATATAAAAAGATTTGAACATTCTAGGAAATCAGAAATGATGAAAAAGAAGTTAAGTACTCATCATAACGTTCCATGTGAGTTGTTCATCTCGCCTTCATTCTTACAGATGGGGTCAGAACCGATCCTCAGCTCCGAGTCGGCCAACTACAAAGCTCGAGGTCTTCAGATAGCTCAAGGCCAAGTCCTTATCCCATGATGCACCTTGTGTTACCTCATATCTGGTTTGCTGCCTCTAACAATACCATATGCCATTCTATCCCTATTTTATGTAAGGAAACCATAGAAAAGACAAAGCAACCATGATAAAACATGAACCTCAGTCCTCAAAAAAGCCTGGAAGGGGTTGGAGTGTGGGAAGTAAGAAAGAAGGCGAGATGAACAACTCACATGGGATGTTATGGTGAGTACATAACTTCTTTATGTGAAGTTGTTCTATCTCGCCGTTCATTCTTACAGATGGGTAGCATCCCAAGCACCGTCTTTCTTGGGTGGTTCATGGGAGTATGTTCTACAGGACAGTGGAACCAAAGGAATACCTGTCCCTGGAGGCCCTATCGACTTTATAATGAGTGATAAAAGTATGAGGCTTTGACCAAGTGGCTGCTGCACAAATACTATCTATTGGTAGTTTGGCAGTAAAGGCTGAAGATGTGGAAACAGCTCTGGTTGAATGAGCCTTTATTTTGTGTTGCAGAGGTATATTGGCAGCTGAGTAAGTGAAAGTAATGCAATCAGATAACCATTTCGACAGAGTGGTTTTTGCCACAGGTCTACCTTTTCTGGAGTCTGAAAAGGAAACAAAAAGTTGTTCAGATCTTCTAAATTCTTTGGCTCTATCTAGGTAAAATTGAAGTTGTCTGTGAACATCAAGTTTGTGGACCATGCACTCCAAGTTATTGGTGTGTTTGGGGAAAAAATGGTAATTCTATGGTTTGATGAAGGTTAGCTTCAGTACAAACTTTAGGTAAGAATGAAGGATTTGTTTGTAGTGAAACTCTAGCAGAATGAAAAATCAGATAAGGGGGTTTTGTAGACAAGGCCTGTAGCTCTGAAACTCTTCGGGCAGATGTGATGGCCACTAAAAAGACAGTCTTCCAAGACAAAAATTTCAAGTTGCATGAAGAAGCTGGCTCAAACGGTGGAAGAATGATGCATGAAAGCATAAAATTTAGATTCCAAAGTGTATAAGGGGATCTGACAGGTGGAAGGTCCCTTAGAGAAAAGCTTTGGATAGCTTGTGTGACATTACATTAAAGCTTTCAGTACCCACATAAAAATTAGAGAGCGCAGCGAGCTGCACACGAATGGTGGCTGCAGTCACTCCCTTGTTGAAAAGCATAGTCAAAAACTCAAGTATGGAGGAAATAGGGGCTAGGTAAGGGTCAATGTAATTTTTGAGAAGCCCATATGGAAAATCTCTTCCATTTGCTGAGGTATAACTTCCTAGCAGATGATTTATGAGAAGATATTAAAATATGTTGTGTTTCAGTTGAGAGATTATGGAACCTGGCTATGTTGGGAATTGAAGCAGCCAAGCTGTCAATTTCAGGGACTGAAGGGAGGGATGAAGAGCCCCCGACGAGTGCATCAGAATGCCTGGAACTGGGTCTAGAATCCAAGGCTCTTCCAATAGATGAGTTAGAGGAAAGGGGAACCAAATCTGACTAGGCCAGTGAGGGGCTATAAGAATGATGGTCCTTCCCAGGGCTTTGGCTTTCTGTAACACTTTGGATATCAGGGGTATTGGCGGGAAGGCATAAAGGAGACCCGGAGGCCAATCGTGTACGAGTGCGTCCCTTGGGACATCTCCCAGAGGGGGGATTAGTGCAAAATAGCTTCTGCATTTTGCGTTCATGGGGGATGCAAAGAGAATGCAGCAAGGCTGGCCCCATCTGCGGAATATTCTTTATGCTATTTCTTCTTTGAGGGACCACTCGTGAGGCAACAAAATTTCCCTGCTCAGTTTGTCTGCTATCACGCTGGATTTCCCTGGGATGTGCATTGCTATCAGAAAGCGCTAGGTGGAGGTAGTCCACTGCCACACTCTTAGGGTCTCTCAACAAAGGGGATAGGACCTGGTTCCTCCTTGTTTGTTTGTATACCAGACCACTGACATGTTGCTCGTCTGAATCACTATTGTCTCCAGAGGGAGAGAGTCCTGAAAGTACTGCAACGCCAAGAGTACCACTCTCATCACCAGGACATTGATATGCAGATGTGTCTCTTGTTCAGTCCATGTGCCTTGGGCTGTTCTTCCCAGAAAATGCCCCCCCACCTGATCAGAGAAGCATCTGTGGTCACAGTGGCCGATGGTGAGGGTAGGATAAAAGGACGACCTATCGTTACTTGGAGAGAGGTCAACCACCACCGAAGATCCTTTTTGCAAAAGTTTGTTAGAATGATGAGATGAGACATTGGGAGTTCTTGATAGGACCATTGCTTGAACAGGAGCCATTGTAGAATCCGCATGTGCATACGACCCAATGGAATTACCATTATTGCAGCTGCCATTGTCCCCAACAACTTTAGCACTTCTGAGGCTGGCACCTTGTCTCTGGATATGACATTCAGAATTTGCTGACGAAGTACTGATATCCTTTCTGATGGAAGTTTTAAAGTGGTGGTGGTGGTGTCCAATTCTGCTCTGATAAAAACGATATGTTGCGATGGTGACAAGGCATATTTTTCTGAGTTTTTGGTAATCCCCAGTTGATTGCAAAGAGTAAGAGTGATGTCCCTGGCTTGTATAAGCTGATGTCTGGTGGTGGTGGTGAGGAGCCAATCATTTAAGTACGGCAACACCTGGAATCCCAAATGCCTCAGGTGAGCCGTGACCACTGCCACACATTTGGTGAACATCTGGGGGCTGTAGTGAGACCAAAGGGCAGAGCTCGAAACTGGTAGTGATTGGCTCCCAGCCAGAAGCGCAGATGATCCCTGGATGGTCTGGCCATTTTTATGTGGTAGTACGCATCCCGGAGATCTATCAAGCACATCCAATTGTCTTTCCCTAAGAAGGGAAGTATTGACTGTAGTGCGACCATCCAGAACTTTTCCTTCTTGACAGATCTGTTTAGTCTGCTGAGGTCCAAAATAGGTCTCCAGTCCCCTGTCTTTTTTGGAACTAAAAAGAATCTTGATTAAGTTCCGGATCCTATCTGGTCTGCTGGGACTGGTTGGATGACTTATTTTTATAGCAACCTTTGGACCTCTACTGTTGCTTTTTCCCTGTAACTGATTGGAACATCTGGGATTTTAGTTATCAAGGGGGGAGGACTGGTGAAGGGAATAAAATATCCTCTGGAAATTATGCTTTGTACCTAGTTGTCATTTGTTATTTTTAGCCAGGCATCTGGATACAAAGATAAGTGACCCCTGATTGCCTCCAGAGTAGGACAGTCAGGCCTCCTTTCAGTAGCGCTGGTAGGGCTTCCCAAAGAACTGGTCTCTGTCACCCTGATTTTGCAGACCCCCTCTGCCGTGAGGGTGGTGTCTTCCATTATTGACCCCACCTCTGCCCCTGGAGGGGGGGTTTGACCACATATATCCAGAAAGGCTCCTTGGGCTTTTCAGAACCACATCTTTCCTCCCTTTTGACCCTTGGGGTAGGGTCTAGTAGGGGTGGAAAGATGGACTCTTAAGTGAAACAGAGTCTTTCCTTCCTGCTCACACCTGGTCAGAGTTTCCTTAACTTCGGGCCCGAAAAGAGATGAGACATCAAAAGGGGTGTTGACAAAAGATGACTTAAAGGGCTCCACAAAGGAACATAAGCGCATCCAGGAGTGTCTCTTAAGAACAATTCCTGTTCCCACTGCCCTACTCGTTCCATCAGCTGCATATAAAATCAGATGCATGGAAGAGTTCAATATGGAATTATGGGTAGCAAGCTGGGATGCAACCTTGTCTGTAGCTCCCTCAGCTACTGTACCCTGGAGAGTATCTCCAAGCTCTTTTAGGAGGTCTCTCTGCAGTCTTGTGAAATGTGTGAGGTAGTTTAGTGAACGCATGGCAAAAGTCGCTGAACTAAACATGCACTTCCCATATCTATCCATGATCCTAGAGTCTCTTTTAGGAGGATGGACAGAGGAAGAAGTTTCTGACATCTCCTTTTTGGTGGCTGCCCCCACCACCATGGCATCAACAGGCACTTCCTTTGTGAGAAAGGTCTTATTGTGAGGGGCAGAAATAAATTTATTGGGCCTCCTAGGGACAGGCTCCATGGCGTCCAGAGACTCCCATGCCCTTTGTGAGACTATCTCCATAAGCTCATCGAAGGGCGGAGACACCCAAGAGTGGGAGGGCTGAGACCCAAAAGCTTTCAGGAGGACCGACTCATCCTCAGTACGGTTGGTGGACTTCCAGCCACCCCTCTGCTTTAGGATTTCCAAGATATCTGCAAATGAGATATTTTCAGAGGGGGACTGTGGGGACCCTTCTGATTCACCCAAGTCGGTGTCAGATGTGATAGACTCCTGAGGGGAATCTAGATGCGTCCTCTTGCAAATTCTCTTCCTGGGAACCTCATCAGTGAGAGCTTCTGGTGAGGTCTCGGAAGAGCAGGGACCACCCAGTGGGGCTTCCTGAGGCTCAGGGTCTCTACGCTTCAAAGGGATCTGTGAGGCAGAAGTAGACACAGGCACTTTTAGGAAAGAGGTAGTTGGTCCTGAAGCTGTGGATGTCCTGGGGGACATTACTCTCCTCAAGGCCTCAAAAGCACCTCTGCTCTGATGAGAGGGAACCCCTGTATCTGAAGAAACAGATGATTCCCTCAGCACCAGAACAGTCGGCTCCGATCCAGAGGTAGGAGCTGAACTCATCTGAGCTGAAGCCCCAAGAGGTAAAGTCTGAACTGAAAGATCGATTATCCTCCCAGGACCCGACCGGCGAGTGTTGACTCCTAGACTCCCCGATGGGCACCGAGGAAGTCTGAGTAATCGGCACTGATGGCACTGGAGCAGGTGTCGGTTCCGAAGGCTTCACAATCATCAAGTCCAACTCCTCTATCTCCGACAGACTGGTATGGCTCAGAGGAGGAAAAGAATAGATGGAGAAACAGTTTTGGGTTCCGAAACCACTTGGCTCGGAACCGATACAAATTTTGCAAACGCCGGTGCCTGTAACAACTTCTGCACCACATGATCCACATCCAAATCAGACAGGTTTATCAAAGACCAAGATGAATGCATCAAGAGTGGTACCAATTGTAAGATTGGTGACTTCAGTACTGTGGAGACCGGTTTCAGGATTGGGGACCAGCTCCGAAAGGATATGACACTTGGCTCCGAAGGCTGTACATCCAACGTAGAAGATTTTTTGATATTTATGGATCGACAACTCTATGCTCCGATGATGAAGTCTTAGAATGAAGTCTTAGAGGATTTGGAAGATTTGGGGGATTTATCAGCTTTATCATGGTCACCCAAAGCTTCTTGAAAGGATGATTTTAATAGGCCTCTGTCAATTAACTTTCTTTTTCTTTCATGTAGGACACGGCTACTAAAAGAATGGCAGATGGAGCAACTCTCTTGCAAGTGCAAAGCACCCAAACAGTAAACGCAATTAACATGACCATCAGTCACAGACATTTTCTATCCACACTTTGGACATTTTTTAAACCTAGACTTGGGTTGTTTCTCCTTATCCTGGTCAGCCATAAAAAAAAAATCTAAATGCACACAAGCAAACCTGTAATAAAGTTATATTAAAACATGCACAACACAAGTGTTCAACAAATTCAGTGAACACACAAGTATTTTAAATAGTAAGCAGCCCTTACAAAAACAAAAGAGCTCTATAATGCTAAATAGACTCTAACTGTTAATGTTCTAGAAACACACTCTAATAAGCTATAAATGTCTACTAAACACACTTCTAAACTACTTAACACTCTTCTAAGCTATAAAAAGGCACACTAAAAAGAAGGGAAAGGAGATACTAAAGGCCTGATAAACAAATGCCAAAAAGGCTATAAAAGGACTATCAAAAGTTAAGCTACACACTAGTTCAAATAGTTTTGAAAGTTATTAAACTGAAAAACTATATGAAAGTTTATAAAGATAAACTTTTTTCTATAGGAAAAAACTATACTGGCCCGAGCTGTGAAGAAACCAGCGACCTGTTGCAGCGGCAAACTAGATCTAAGGTAACACAAGGTGCATCATGGGATAGGGACTTGGCCTAGAGCTGTCTGAAGACCACGAGCTTTGTAGTTTGCCGACTCAGAGATGAAGATCAGTTCCGAAACCATCTGTAAGAATGAACGGCGAGATAGAACAACTTCACATGTCATTGTCTGCTAATTAAGCAGACCCAAACTTGTGTATGGAATAACAATATGCAAGCCTTATAAGAAAACAAGCATGAGTAAACTGGAAAGAGTACAGCAGAAATATACCAAGGGCATCCAAGGATGTGAACAATTAACTTATTACGAAAGACAAAAATATCTGAATTTGTATAGTGTCTAATATAGATATTTAAGAGGAGATCTTATTCAGGTATATAGGGCATTTAGAGACAACTACCTCTGGGAATGTTTGGGGTTATTAAAAAGCAGTACAGAATCATCAGACACCTATGTAGAAGATTCAATAGGAATGAAAAGTGCACTAATTGGTTCTCTGACAAAGCAGTTGATGCATGGAAAACAGACTATCAAATTACATTAAAGGAAGTACTAGGTTTAGGTATTTTTAAGAGCAGCCTAGGCACGTACTGTGGGAATAACTGTTTTGGTATACTGGCAGGCTAGAAGGATGCTATGTAAAAAACATGGCAAAAGATATTCAGCATGTAGTGGCATGACACAATGACATTTTGCCTCTGAAGGATAGACACATGAACTGGACTACATAAGTTTCTGTCAAGATCTATTTTATTTATTAAATGTTGGTAACCAGCAAAAACACATGAAAGCAGAGCTTGGATGATCTAGGAAAAGAACTGTATATAATTACAGGAAACAGTAATCACAAAGATTTGTCAATACAATACAAACACATTTAAGTGAAAACACATACAAGTAATTACAGCTGGAAACCTGCTCTGCAAACCACATGGCTCATGGGAAGACTTAGTTGTGGCTGATCATAAAGATTTGTAATACACGAAAAGCAAATGCTAGAAAGGCAGTATAAATTGTTGTTTTTCATAGTTCTGTAAGTCAGAAGAACTGTAGTTTTCCACACTGAATAAAATATATGCCACTGAAGTACTACAAATAAACAATAATAACAAAATACACCGGGAATTTAGAAACCTCTAATGAAAAAGAAGCAAATATTCCCAGTACCTCCCATAGTACTACAGCACTGTAAATTCTTTACAGCTGCTTTCTTGTTAGAGTACAGCACTCTATAGCTGAAGTGTTTACTCTGTTGCCAATGCTCATCTACTTCAACTATTAACGAATGCTCCCTCCCTCTTAATATGCAGTGCTTCACGAAGACGGGATTAGCTAAATAAGATTCAAAACATTCAAACAAACAAAAATGACCGTGAAAAAAAGCACTACAGATACAAATTATGTTGCTAAAAAAACATGGCCACAGGTGTTTCGCTCTTTTCTGCATCTCAAAATAGGAAGATGGGCAACAATCAAGCAGTCCTCTTTAGCAGTGCTTTGTTGCACTCATCTTTGGCACAGTAAGAATAACGTGCAAGAACAGTTTTCTGGTAATCATCATTTACAGCTTCTGTTAACTCCACTGCACACTGTTCACGCCTACTGCTTCTGTGTCATATTTACTACTAAAATTAATTCACATTTGTTTTTTCTGCTCTGTTAATATTTACATACTGTTTCAATTCTCTTTCTCTCTCTCTCTCTCTGGGATCCTCTATCTTCTGTGGTTACTCTGTTTGTGAATTTGTTCTGTTTTTTATTTTTGCAAATTTCTTTACCTGGGCTGTACCTGCAAATGATATGCTGTGATAAGTGTACTACCCCAGTAAATAATCTAAATAAAATAAAATAAATGTTACCAATGATACTTCAGTGAGGCAGAAGTTAATGCTGCTGATTCAGAAGGAGTGTTGTAAAATTATATTATAAACTGATCACCATGGAACCTTCAGACAAGACCAGAACCACAAAGTCAACATCAAGCATAGGTGGAGAAATAGCTGCAAGTCAAGTAAAAGCATGCATAATGCAATGTTATTGAAAAGACTACTACACAGAAAGTACAACTCCTCATTCTAGCATTTATTTTCCTCTCTACAGAATTCCATCCATTCATTATGAGATACCAGGGCCTATCTTGGCAGCCAAAAGGTACAAGGCTTTGAAACTTGTTCTGGAGAGACTGCCAATCTATCACAAAATGCATATTCACCCCCACATTGTATGCACACCTACAGGTAGATTGGAAGACTGAATATCAAGCTACTGCATGTTTTAGGGATTTAACTGTAGTACCCAGAAAAAACTCATGCAGATGTGGAAAGGACAAGCAAAGTCTGCAACCAAGGCACCTCAGATGAAAACTGAACTAATGCTGAACCTTTGTCTCCCTACAAAACGTAACACAAATAAAATGGAACTGAGCTGCTTCTACGTTTGTGCGGCATCTTTCAGTATTCAGCCTTCTGAATGCGCACAACATTAGTCTAGTTTTGTGTTAATGATTTTTACATTTTAATGCCTATCACACTGAATCCTGGAGTAGGCAAAGTTCACAGGAAGGTGTTAGAAGTCCTATTTTATTTTAACCCGCTTGAAGCAATAAAAAGTGTTTGGGATTTAAACTTATTCAAAGTATTTGCCTTTCACAGTGGATGCATCTACCCCTGTATATAAATACTCACAGTGGTTGCAGTTGATGCACATTATAATTCTGACCTTACCAGTTGTGGATTTGAAAGGTTTATCTAACAAATCTTTAATCATTTTCCCTCATTTATGTACAAATTGTGACCTTGCAACAATCATTTGGTCCAGGGAAGAAAGGCAAGCCTAATTTGTGAATTATTCAAATTGTTGCTTCCTCACATAACAAAGAATATTGTGATACAATCTAATTCTATTAGCCAGATGTCTCAGGTCTGAAAGACAAAAAATGTTTCCTCTGAATAACAAGGTGAAGAAGGTGAGCCTACAGCTTCAATTTCTTATTATTTGCAAAAATAAACACACCTACCATGACATGTAGGTCTCACACACACACTCACACACACACACACACACACACACACACACACACACACACACACACACACACACACACACACACACACAAATATACACAAAATATCCATGCAAATCTCCAAAAAATATCAAAGAACAGAAATAAACGATAGACACAGCAAAAGTGAATTGTCAGTCTATCCAGAGTTTTTCTAACTAAGCTATAATTCAGCACTGTCAGTTTTGTCAGCCCTCTCAGGCCATTCTGAGGTTAAAACAAAGACAGTCGAGATTTGATGAAAGCATACTTTTTCAGTTTATGACCACAGTGGTCCATTAACTAGGCAAAAGTGGAGTGTTTTCAATAAATCATGTAGTTAATGACTTGAAAAATACAGCATATAACAAATAAGAAGTGACACAATAAACAGACATCTTTTTAAACAAATCTCAGGAACACCACCAAAAGGAACAAAACAAGTAAATACGACAGTCTCCATTGAAGGCATTGTATGCAGAGGCGCTAGAGAGAGAGAGAGAAATCATTAAACTTTTCTGGTGAACACTGAACTGTCGTGTTTGCTTGCATCTTTTTAAACAAATATAGGTGGTTAAGAGACCTGCTATTAACTGTTGATCATATGAACTGGTTTCCTATCCCTACAGGAAGTCTAGCAACCACATATCCACAAAGTTTCTGCCAACTGCTGCTGGGATATAACTAATCGACAGCTCAGATCTACAGCACTGGAGGTGGTCAGAAGACGAAAAAGCATCTTAACACTAGTCCTTGCGCATCTTATATATACTGTTAAGCTTAACACTAAGTGTGGGGGGGTTAGTACATTCTGCCACTCAAGGAAGAAGGTCATAGTAAAGCTCTCAGAGCCACTATAAATCATCCCTCTAGTTAGCACAACTGCTCTGACTCCTCAACTTTAGATTGGCTGAATTTTTATATTATCCATTTTAGCATAATACTTTCTTCAAAATAAAAATAATTGTCAGTTGTGTTCTCATCAATCCACTGGGGTAACAATGGGGGCCAGAATGTCACCAAATTATGCCAATTTTGTTATGGGATATTGGGAAATTCATTTTCTACCACCACTGGAAAGTTGCATTTACATTTCATCTTATTTTAGATTTACTGATGATGTGTTTTTCCATTTGGAAAGGAGGAACTATGGAACTGAAAGCTTTCTTAGTGAAATAGATAAAAAGTACAGATTTTTTTAAAGTTCATGTGTCATTATAATCAATATAAGATCAGTTTTTTAGATGTGGAGATTTATTGAAAGAAGGTAACAAAGAACTATATACAATTATTAATTATAAAAACATACACTACTATGCATCCAACATGCCTAAAATATAATGTTGTCAAAGGGCAGTTTGTTAGGTTAAACCATTTAACTATGGATGTAGATTTACTAGAGCCTTTTTCAGAAGCATTACATAAGATATTTTATATAGGGGATATCCAGAACTTTTACTTAACAATATAAAGTGAGTTGTTGGTAATTAGGAGAAAAAGGTAAAGTGTAATAATAGTAAGGATTGGTCAGCATCTGTGACCTTGGTTTATTCTTTAGCCAGTAAGGACATCAAGTTGGTTATTCAGAATAACTGGAGGATACTAAGTGTCAGAGAGGAAATTATTACAGTAGCAGGAGATAAACCTTAATTTATTAATAAAATAGGTTTCAACATCAAGAATATATCTGAAAGAAAAAATATAGTGACTCTTGGAAGTAAAAAGGGAACTTTCAAATGCTACAATTGCTCTATGGGTAAGTACATGTCAGAGAGTCCATACTTCATTAACAGTAGAAAAGATAGGATACACAGTAATCCAGGATTTTTTTACCTGTACATCTAAATATGTGGTCTATTTAGCAACATGCTCTACCTGTGATTCATTTTACATAGGTAAAACTAATAGAGAGCAACAAAAAACATGTACAACCACTATTATGCTGTTAAAATTAAAAACATTTACAATGCTGTAGGAAAGCACTCTGTCCATTGTAACAATTTCAACAGGTTTTTATTTACACTTACTGATTTTGTTCCAAGTGATTTTAATGGTGACAGAGACGGGGAGATAGAATACAAGCAGTTAAAGTGACAAATTATATTTAATGTGCAGATTTCACCAGGACTGAACAAAAATATAAATTATAAAGTGGTGCTTGATACAAATGTTATGTTAAATAAATGCAAGGAGAATGTTTAATTACAAAAATTATTTTTTTACGAAGGTTTTACTGATTATTCTTATCAATGTTAATTGTGTTAAAATTTTTTCAATTGTTTTATTAATCATGTTACTATAATGATGTGTAAAAAAGCCATTTAAAGGTGTATAACAAACAGTTCAGAAGAAGACCAGTTTAGGTTGAAAATGCTTAATTAATAAATAGTTATGCACGTATATTTGGTGTTCCTGCAGTTGTTCTCCATTGTTGGTTGTTTTGCATTTTTCACTGCCACTATTCAGACAAATTTCAGGCTAGTGTTAAGGGGGGGCAGGGGTTTAGTTTTAACATTGGGAGAAGAAATAGTTTTCCTCTCTTGATATTATTGTTTTTTTTTTTTATTATTATTTATTTATTTATTTTTTGCTATTGTGTATGGCCAAACTTACTTTGTCGGTGTTTTACATTCGACATTATGGCAGTTTGGTAATACATAGTAGACACACACACGCACATATATATATATATATATATATATATATATATATATATATATATATATACATATATATACACACACACACACACACACACACACACACACACACACACACACACACACACACCATTATGGCAGTTTGGTAATACATAATAGACACGCACACACACACACACACACACACACACATATATATATATATATATATACACACACACACACACACACACACACACACACACACACATGTATATAGACAGATATAGACATATAAAATCCCCACTTCTCTAAGGATGTTAATAAATTGTAATGTGGGATGAAACCAAAGGAGGCTTTAGCATGGCCAATACCACACCAACTGATTTACTTCTGTCCAAAGCCCGTGCAATAACTGAGTAGAAGTATCTAAAGGTAGAGTTTTAAACCCTTATGCAAAACCATATTGATATTTACATAATTATTTCCATCCGATACTTCTAAAATTTGTAACATTTTCTCATAACAGTTTCCAATAATACTAGTAAGGCTTACATGTCAACTTTCTGAGAAACTCTGCTTTATGAATTGGAATTATATTTGCCTCTTTCCATTGTGATGTGCCCTGGGGATGTATCCTTCCTTATTCTAGCACAGTTTCCAAAACTGAGTATTTTTTTATTACTGGGCAAGTAGAACCTATTGATGTATTATTATAGCAAAATAAACATAGCCTACCTGTGGTAAATGTAATTGGTTTACCCGTGGTTGGCGGCCGAGGGACCAAAAAAAGCCAACCGTGGTAAATTTAGCATTACCCACCCACCAGAAGTGGTATTATTACTTATACCATGACATTATTTAAGAAAAGAAACTATTACTTTTCTTAAATAATGGCATAGCCTGTTTACCGCCCGCTGCCCTTTGGCAAAGTAAATGGCTGATCTCCGCTTCGCGCGCACCCGCAGATAATCCATCAGTATTGTATTGTTGGAGAAAGAGTTTTTTTTTTTTATTAGCCACTATTAAGAAATGAGTTTAACATAGCGAGACAGTTTTAAAATAAGCAACGGAGATCCTTTTAAAACTGTCTCATATCTAAATCATTTTAACTATAGCAAAAATAAAAAAAAAAAAGGAGATCTTTCTTTACTGCTTTTTTTAAAAACACTGTCCTGCTAATGTTAAATGGGTTTAACATTTATACTAATGGAAAAAGTCTGGCGACCGGACCTTTTCCATTAGTATAACTATAACGGGCACGCTGGCCAATCAGTCATGGTATAATATAATTCAAATCATAACCCTTAATATTCTGTCCAACACCTGAAAAAATGCCTGCAAAGTGCTCCATGTTATTTTTGTAGACAACATTATAGAGCCTTCAACATTAAACATAATTTGCCTACACTGTCCTTCTCTATATTGCTTCATTATGGAATGTAGTTGACTTCATTTATACTTCGATTTTCTTTCTTTTTTCTCACATGATAAGAGCATTTTATTTTTTCTCTCCTAATAAGGGCTGTCACTTTTCTGATACTTTTTTATATTTAATTATATTGCAGTCAGCCAGGCTCTTCTTCATATTACACTATTTCTTTTTTTATCCTACTACTGTTTCTAATATCAGTCTTCATCCAAGGGAGGAAGTTTGTACAATGCTTATTACGTTTTCCTTTGGTTGGCAAATAAATACATATTAATTGGCATTCCAGTTTTATCATAAAATATAATCCTCAATTTTCAGTCATTCAATTTCTTTCATCCAATCTCAGCATGGAAGATTGGAGTTAATAAATAAATTATCAGTCCTATAAAAGTTTCTTCTCAACAGTTGAAGTGATTTCTTTGTCAAATTCTGTCTCTACTTTACAGCTAATAATTGAGCGATCCCAGTTATCCCATGAGACATCAACCACCAGTTTCTAAACTTTCACATTTTGAGGAGTTAAGATAATGTCTAAGATATCAACTATCCTTATAAGACATTTCAATCTGCTGAGTTACTGACATTGGAGGCAGTATTGCTGGAGTTGCATGATCAGATTTATTATCACCAGTCATATAATTCCTGTTTATGTTTGGTGAATTTAAATCACTCCCCTTTCAGAACAATACTGAGGACAGTTCTTTAACAAAGTTTTTCACTTCCTGCAGATTCCGTGAAGGAGGCTTACTGAAGCTTGCAAACTGCATTCCGGATATTTTCCCATTTACCAAAACCAATGCACTCTGAGACACTTTTATGTGCAGAAAGCATCACCATTTAAGGTGTTCACTGTCATCCCCAACTGCAGGACTAGACAATACTGCTGGTAGCAGTGAAGGCATTTATTGATATTGCAAAGTATAGGTGCCAAAATGTCATAGCCTTTTTTTTTTGACCCAGGCAATTACTGAGGCTAAGTATAGACAGGAAAAATCCAGGAAATACAAGAAAAATGGGGGGTGGTAAGCAAATAAATAGGGGATCCACTTCAGCCAAAAAGAAAAGGAAGAAGAAAAGTGGGATGGAGGGAGGATGCATATATATCAACAGTGATCTATTTGAGCATAAACTGTTATGGACGATCTTACACAAATGTTCATCATTAGATCAATGAATAAAATGAAGATATCAGAGCTCTTATACAGTGAGCTTTGGTGTTAATACAGACTTATAAGAGGCATAACAAAAGGAGATAGCAAGGTATATAGCTGGAAATAACTTGTTTTTGTACAGGAAGACCTTACTTTTTGCCATCAAAGAAGATGAAAAACTGACAAGATGTTCTAATTTGTATTTGTCTTGTGCAAATACAATTTCAAGTTGTATGTGTATGTCGAGAAAGAATAGAATCCCTTCAACTTTATTTTAAGGATTAGCAGAATAAAATGCAGGAAAGTGAATAGACTGGTGCAGGTTCATTTCTGTGACTACCTTAGGCATTAATGATGGATTAGTACTAAAATAAACCTTATCCTTGTAGAAAACCAAAAAAAAAAAAAAAAAAAAACGGGCAGACATCAAGTCTTATAACTCAGAAACTCTTTTAGCAGAGGTCATATCAACAAGTAGAACTGTTTATCATGTCCAAAACTTTAAAGAAGCTAGCTTTAAAGGTGACAAAGTCAATTTCTTTTTTTAAAACACCTTTACTGAATTATCACTTGTGACATATGCAAATTTACATTTATATAAAAATAATCACACTGTACTAACAAGTTCACATTTACAAACATTTACTGCAGTGGTGGTGCTGCGGTAGCGTTGTCGCCTCACAGTAAGACATTGTCCTGTTCGATTCTCAGCTAGAGCGTCTTCTGTGTGGAGACATGCGTGAATGGGCGTACGTTCATTGAAGGGTGTGCATCAGAGCTGGCAACTCGGCACGTAAAAAAATCTACTGCCAATCATTAGCGGACCGGAGTTCCGCTGTGGCGACCCCTAACCAGGAAAAGCCGAAAGACACAACATACTTCACATATTTATTTATTTATTGACATTGTTTACTGGGGTAGTCCACTGGGCCATTAAGAGCCCTTTTTCATTGAAGTCTCGGGGAGAAAAGCTTCATAAAAAATCAGAATAAAGTACAATACTAAACAATTAGTAAGTTCCACAACAACATATATTATATATATATATATATATATATAGACTTTATAAATCTATATCTAATCTATGTATTTATACATATATATATATATATATATATATATATATATATATATATATATATATATATATATATAACATATAATGCTATATATCATATAACCTAAGCAACATTATATAAATTACTCAATCCCCCCCCCTTCTTTTTTTTTAACAAGAAACATCTTTATTAAACCACCAATTACAAGATATGCAATCATACATTTATATAAATTTAAAAAAAAACACAGTGATACCATCCTAGTTGGAAGCATTTTACATCACAAACTCTACTGACACTCCCATTTACTAACATTGTACATCACTTATAATCTACCCAATCATTTTCAAACATTACACAGCTCATTTAAGTCTTGCTTTCTTTTAAATCAAATTCCTCCCCTCTATGTATTGTTATCACAATTCCCATTTTTCTTATGTAGTTTGCTCCTACCCTTTTCTTAAAATCTTTAGTCTAGTTGTTTTATCTCTGTTACTATATTCACTGGTTCTAATACAGGTGGCCTGGATTCTGATTTTCATTTTCTAGTAATTGTTTTTTTGGCAGCCACCATAATTAGACACAGCAAGGCCTTACTATGTCTAGGCAATTCTGACTCTATATCATAGCTCAGAAAAATCATCTCACTCATCACAGCAATCTGCCCACACAGCATCTCCGACAGTAAACACGCAGGGAGTCCACCAACTCACTGCAATCCCAGAAAACATGTTCCCAATTACCTCTTTCTTCCCCATTACACCTCCAATATTTGCTGTCTGCCTGAGGAAAAATTCTCTGGAGTCTACCTGGAGTGTAAAATATCTATGTAAACATTTCCAAGCAAAAATCCTAAATCTTCTAGATCTTGTTGCATATTTGGGAGATGTACATATATCCTCCCATTGTTTATTTGTGAATTGTTTATCCACTCTAACTTACTAACCTCCTCCGATTTATTCTTACAGTTTTCATGCAATATTTTATCTGCTCTACTAATTATTCCTTTTTTAATGGCAGCTTCTGTTCTAGATTCTACGAAAAACTCTACCAGTGCTGGTCTTTTGTTTAGGACCCCTATTTCTTTCTCTTTGCCTGTACTCTGATATCAATCCTTGATACTGAAGACAATCTCCAACCTCCAGCCCAAATACATTATTGGTGTCTTCCCATTCTATAATTTTCCCTCTCTAGTTATTTGCTCCCAATATCTTGGTTTCTTTGCTAGTCTTCTCCAATACATTCCAGCCCCCTCTTGCCTATTGTTTATATCCCTAACGGCAGTCATCCCTATCGGCAGAATCTCCTTTCTCCAATCCCACATTGGCCTAATTCTTAGGATATTTTCTGCTATAGATATAATGTTCTGTACGATTACTGTTATTCTTCTTAAAGGCCTGCATCCAAACTCCTAGTCTCTCCTTGTTTCTTGAGCTTCCTAAGGAACCTTAACGGTGTAGCAATGAAAGTCCTCTTCCAATGGGGTAATCCCAGTCTGCCCTGTTCTACTTGAAGAATCAGCTTATCCCACTTGACTCTCACCATCTTCCCCTCCCAGAAAAAGACCTTCAGCTCCTTGTTAATTGCTATCCACAACTTCTCCCCTGGTTGATAAAAATAATATGCCTGACCTATGTATAAGACTAATGGGACTAAAAATATTTTAACTGCTTGTATCTTACTATCCATATCCATGTAACAAAGCTTCCATTTTCTAAGTTTTTGTATGAATCTTTTGTTTAATCTCTCCCCACATATCCTTAGCTGCCACATCAGAATCATTTTAATCCACAGTCCTAAATACTTCACTTTATCATGTCCCCATAAATATGGATATTGCTGAGACAATTTCTCTGCATCAAGACCCACCAACAACAATGGCATTTTCTTGCATTCTGCTTCCTCTGGATCATCAATGTTCTGTTAATGTTGCCAAATGTATGCCTCCCCTCCACAAAATCACACTGATCTATATCTATCAATTTTGGCATTACTTTTTCTATTATTTTAGCCATTATAGATATGAACATTTTATAATTGTGGTTTAGTATTGAAAAGGGCCTTTATAAAGCTGGATCTGATGGATCTTTACCATCTTTAGGTATTACAGCTACCACTGCTTACTTTCAGGATGTTGGTACTTCTCCTCCTCTTAAAATACTGTTAAACAAAACATTTCAGCTCTTTATCAAATTTTCCCTCCTAGCTTCCAAACTTCCACAGGAATACCATCTATTCCTGTGGACTTTCCTGTAGTTTGGTTGTATCACAATTTTTTATCTCATCTCCTCTTATTCTAACCATTAGTAACTGAACCTCATCTTCCTGTAACCTTGGTATATTTAATTCTTCCATAAACATTTCCATTTGCATCTTTCCTTGATTTCCATATTTCTCTGCTTTATACAGACTTTCATAGAATGTCTGAAATATTTCTAATACCTCTATAGGATCTCTTTTTACCTTTCTTGTTACAGGCACCCTAAGCTTGGCGACCGCCCTTTCTACTTTCTGTTGCCTGAGTTGTTGTGGTAAAAGTTTTTGTGCGCTAGTGTTATTATCAAAAAACAGTTGCTTAACAGTAATCTTTCTAAACGTGTGTTTACTATCAAGGTAATCCCTTATTTTCTGCTTAGCATTCTGCAGTTGATCCTGTTCTTGTTTTGAGAGACTTCCCCTATTATGCAATACTTTAACAATTTTCAGTCTCTTGAAACAATTATTGTTGCTTCTTAACCATAGCTCCCTTTCTTTTATTTCAACCCTAATTTTAAACTCCACCTTAATTTTATCCCACTCCCTAGCTATATTTTGAGAAGTAATTTCTAACTTCTTAAATAGCTGCTGAATAGTTTCCACTACCCATTCCTTAAATTCCTGTCTTTTCAACAGATAGGTGGGAAAGCACCAGTGTCTCATTTTTATTTCATTACTCTGTGCTTTTATTTTAATTATTATTGGCACATGAAATGAAATAGTTATTTGGTGTGTATCAAGACCTTCAATTTAAAGCACATGTTCTTGTGAAATGTAAATTCTGTCTAGCCTAACACAGTTTTTATAACTTAGGGAATAATATGGAAATCATTCCAAACTCCTACCACTGAATTCACATCTTCCGTGCCAAATATTTTCATAACTGTCTTCAAAAATCTACCCTCTTTTGTTATACTTTCCCTTCTGGGCCTACCACACATATCTTTACTGCTGCAAATCAAACTCCAGTCCCCAGCTATAAGTAATATCCCTGCTGAAAACTGATTATTTCTCCCAGAATTGTATTATAGCAGTTTTAGGTAGAATATAAAAACATGCTAGTGTAATCCTCCTCCCTTGTTAGTAGACCCTTAGCAATAAAAATCTGCCATCTTTCTTATCCTCTTCTATCACTACTGGAGCTCCTCTTGCAATTAATATAAGTGCTCTTATTTCCTTTGCCCCAGATCTTCTGCTAAATAACCATCCTGAAAAGCTTTCTTTATCAAATTCACATGTTCAGTTATTTCCAAGTATGTCTCCCGTAACATAGCTATTTGCACTCTACATTTTTATTATAGTTCACTATGATTTATCTGTGACACCACTGACATTTAGAGACATTACAAAATGCAACATTATGTAAGCCGCTGTGGTACAGCGGTAGCACTGTTGCCTCACAGCAAGAGGTTCTCCTGTTCGATTCTCGGCTGGAGTGCCTTCTGTGTGGAGTCTGCATGTCCTCCCCGTGGTCGAGTAGCCTCCGAAAGACATGTGTGAATGGGCGTGCCTTCGCTGAAGGTTGGGCATCGGGCTAGCAACTCGGCACCATAAAAAATCTACTGCCAATAATTAGCGGACCGGAGTTCCGCTGTGGCGACCCCTAACCAGGAAAAGCCGAAAAGACAAACAACAACAAAATGCAACATTAAATTAAAAAGTTATTTTTCCCACCTTTCATGTATAACACCTTTTTTGTTAAATGTCTAGTTTCAGCTTTTGTGTTACATGCATACACTGGCAGGTTGAACTTTTATATAGTTGTTTCTTGTCATATCCATTTGACCCTATGTCACATCTTACAAAACTTTTAGTTTTATTGAAAGCCCTCAAAAAAAAAAAACAATACTGCCTAAAACCTATTAATTTAATACTAACACACAAAACTATATACATCTTCAAATTTTGATGTTTTACCCCCCTAATATGACAAATGTCCCAAACTGACAGCCACACTCACTGACTTGAGTTATCCTAAAAGAATGGTTATCTACGCTAAGACACATGGTGCAGCCTGTGCTTTTAGTAAGTGTTATCTGGTTTTGTCTTATCTTTATAGCTCTCCCAGCTGGGAAAAAACATGAATTCTTTCAGAGAACATTATCCCCTAGACAGTTTCTCGTTTCTTTTTTCCCCAGACAACCACTCTCCACCAAACTGTAACCTCTTTCTCTTTATCAGATTGTCTCCATGGAGACATAAGAACCAGACAATTTCTCATTACCAGATTGTCTCCACAGAAACATGAAAACTAGACAGCCAATTTCTCTTTATCAGATTGTTTCCATGGAGATATGAGGGCCAGATACATAATTGCTACTAAGCATACATTCATTTGCTAGAATAAAAGCCACGTAATATTCAATATTATTTTTCATTTACTTGCTTTCTCTTAAAACTTGTTACTAAATCAATCTAAGGTCTTTAATCCATTCATTCCACCATACAAAAATGAGAAAAAACACATTAATTTTTCTTTTCCTATGCTCTTTTTACCAGGTTTTCTTTACATTATAGTGTCTACATTTCTTAAAAATGAACAAGAAAGAGAGAAAGGAGAAAGAAAAGAAAAAAAAGAGCAGCAACACCTATTTACAATCACCATTACACTTAAACATAACTGAGAAAACTTTACAGCATGCAAAGAAAACAATACACCACAAAAAATAGAACTATTAAGAAAAAAAATGTTTTCTCTACTTACAATTAACTTTCTCCCCCTCTTCCCCTCTCCAAAGCATTTTCCAAACATTAATTACATGAAGTAGGGCATATACTTTAGAGTCCCACACAAGTCCAACAGATTCTGAAAAAATCCAGTATTTCCAAATTTTTTTGTTCCATCATATTTAACAAATATAATTATCACATTGTAATCACACATTAAGTTACTGGTTTTATTACTATTCATCACCATGTTCCAAATCCTGTCTCTGCTTCATTTCCAACATACTCTCAATTTTTCTAGTCAACTCTCATGCTCCCTTTCTTCTCGCCAGCATTTTCCATTGAAACAATAGAAAAGGTTTCACAAGTACAGTCTCTCTGTGGTCTTTATTACCAGAAGAACAAGAAGCAGAGTATCTTTCTGTTTCACAGCCCACTTTTTGTTAGACAAACTTTTGTATTTCCTCCTTAGCATGCACTTCATCAAAAAATGATTTTGCCACTCCAGGGAAGACTGCCTTGAAGACAGCTGGGTGCAGCACTTTGAATATCTCACCTGTGTCTCGACATTCCCTTATCAGTGGAATGAATTTACACCTCTTCTGCCTGGTATACAATGAGTAATCATTCTTAACAGTCTGCTGTCTCCCACATTTAGTATTTTGCCCTTCTGCCACAGTTTTGCCAGAATCAACTAATTTTGCTGGTAAGATTGCATCTTTACTATTAAAGGTCTACGTTGCTTTCTCATAGCCAGGTTTGGAGCATACACACGATGTGCCCTTTCAACTAACAACTCCTCCTGTGGAATACCAGTCCAATTGTTTATTTGTGCTTTTATAAAATTAATGCAGTCTATTCCTTCAGGCTTTTTCTGGTACAGCTTTCTCTATGTGCTCTGTCCTCTAATTCCTTTATTTTTTGAAACATCTCTTCCTGAGCAGTCTCATATTTAGCCAGCCTTTTCTTCACTTAATCCTCTGATTTTTGCAGCTATATCACCTCATCTGAATATCTGTTTAAACCTTCTTCCATTTTTTCCGGCCTTTTGTTGTTTGTGTTGATATACTCCATCAGTGCTTTGTTTATTTTAACCAGGTCTGTGTGCAGTTGTCTTATATCTTCCTGTAGGTTACTGGAAGTCATGTCTGGATGTTGCATTGCTTTTTGCTCAACAGCTGCAGAACTTTCCCTAGTCAGTATTTCTTCCTCACTTTTCATAGCTGATTTTTTCCAGGTTCTCTGTATTTCTTTTTTCCTGGCACCCAGGTAGTACACTTACTGGCCAGATACTGAAATTTATGCATAAACACAAAACTTTACTGGCCTTCTCTGTTAAGTTTCTGTTTTCACACTCGGAGAGCTAGAGTTAAGCTGTTACTCAATCTGCAGCTATCTTAGAAGTCATGACAATGTCAATTTCTTAAGCACAAAATTCAAGTCCCAAGGAGGCAGAACGGCTTTTCTGGGTGGCCTGATGAAAGGAATTGCTTGAACTCAAAACGTGAAGAAAGTCATGGAGTCAAAGGAAGACAGGTTGAGCTAGCTGACATGTGCCTTGATGAAAGTGTATGACAGGCCTAAACTGAGCAGCTCACACAGGTACTGGAGGATAAAAGGCATCTCTAACTGACAAGGATAACATTCTCTCTTGAATACTCAAACAGAAAATCTCTTCCACTTTGATACATATGATCTTCTAGTTGGAGGTTTCCTTGCTTCCTTCACTACCTATAGCACATCCTCAAAATACAAGCACTTAAAGGAATCAACAGTTTCTCATCCAAATAGTGACACTAAGATTCTTTATGCTGGAGTGAATTAGAGACCCTCCTTCTGCTGTGTGAGCAAATCCAGGAGGAAATGTTGGTGACTGCTCTAGTTATTTGAAAGCAAGGAGAACCAGTGCTGTCTGGACCAAAAGGGGATCTCCAAGAGAATTCTGGGTTTGTCCTGAATCTTCAAGAACAGGTTTTGTACAAGAGGAAAGGGAGGAAAGGTATACAGGAATTTCTCTTTCCAACTGAAAGAGAAGGCATCCCTTGCCCAGGTTTCCTTGCAAGAAGGCCCAGAGCAAAATAGTTTGAGCTGATGTTTCAGAGTGGAGGGAAATAGATCTAAATGTGGAATACCCCTCTAATAGACAATCTGCATGAAGACCACCCTGCTAAACATCAATTTTGGGTGGCCTGCCTTCATCTAATGAGGTGATCTGCACAACCATTCTCTTCCAATGTAATGTACACCTCTTGAAAAATAACAGGTTGTGATGCATAGCAATTTCCAAAGGCACTGCTGCAAGTCTGCATAGGAGGTAAGATGTTGTGCCATACTGTTTGTTGATATAACACATAACAGTCTGTTGTCTGTCACAACCTGAAGAATTTCTAGGGACTATAGGTGAAGGAAGGTGGGACAGCCTGTGGACACTTGATGTATACAAGCCCAAATCAAAACTTGTAAATTTCCTTGGACTATCGACACGTCAGCAATATTTTGATAAATTTGATGTGAGCTTGGCTAGGCTTAAAATGGCTCTTTGGGTGAGCCTAGTAACACCCTATAAACATTTGAAGGCCAAGAGAGACAGAATCGATATCTTCAACTCTTTTATGTTTATATGTTATTTTTTTTTCCTTTTCTGACCAAATTCCTTGCACATCAAAACCCTTTGAGCAAGCCCCTGATGCTCTGAAAAGGAGTGGAACTTGAAATGGAATTACTGGATTCATGTTTACTTAGGTGACACATCAGTGCAACTCTCTAACTTCACTAATGATAAGAGAGGAATGGGGTAGAACAGAAGAAGATAGTGTTGAGCCTACGTGGACTTAAGGTACCACTGGATTATCCTCATGTTCAGAGTGACAAAAGCAAATATCTGAATGGTGGATGTTAAAAACTCCAGGGCTCTCAGAATCTCACTTGCAGAGGTCAGAGATAGGTTTGCCAGGGACAGAAAGTAGTATACTAAGAATATGATCTTGTTAGAAAGAAGAAAAGCCATCATCAGAGAATATTCAAGATGGCAACTAGGAACAGCCAGAAAATGGAAAGGAAAAGGGTTTGACTTGCTCAAATTCAAAGTGAATACCAGACTCTGAAAGAGACTGATTGTGAACTGTATGCCTGAAGAATTTTAAGACAAAAAGTGGCTTAAATCAGAAGATTGCTTGGGTAAGAATAAATGTGGATATCCTGGAGTCTGGAGAAAGCTACTATTGGGTAATGCTCCTTGTAAACACTCTTGGAGCTGTGGAAAGCCAAAACATTAAATCAGTAAACTGAAACTGCATGGCAAAGGAATGTAACCGTAGAAACTTCCTTTGAAGAGGCTGGATTAGAATATGAAAATGAGCATCCTTGAACTCCAGGGTAACCAAAGGGCTTTTGGAAAACTGAGGGGAAAAAGACTATGAAGGGTCAGCATTTTAGATTCTGGAATGTTTAAGAAACTATTTAGAACTGACAGATCCAGGACAGGTCTCCAAGTGTCTTTCTTCTTTGAGACCAGGGAAAATTTGGAGCAAAACTTATTTCCTCTTTGATTTGAGGGGAAAAGGTTTTAATACTGACAAAATTGGAAGTATTAAATGCTGTTGTTTATTCGGAACCTGAGGAACTGAATGGTAAAAGGGAAGATCTTTCCATGTACAGTGTACTCTTCTTCCTGAATGATTCTCAAAATCCAGGTGTCTATTGAGATCTTTTTCTAAAGGGGAAGACTGATGGAAGGTTTGTTTGAAAGACTGGAACAGGAAAGTCAGAGGAAGTAATCAGAGGTTGGAAGGTATGTCCTGAAAGGGGCCTTTTGTTCCCTTGAAACCAGTTTGAGGCTTGTCTTGCCATTTCTTTATGCCCTTTTGTTGTATATTTTTATGATAGCAAAAACTTGACCTGGAAGGGTAACAGGAGAAAGAAAAAGTTGTTTAAACCCCTGTATAACTTTTATTGTTTCTTCCAACTTTTTGAATATGTCTGCTGAAGGAGGGGAACAAAAAGGAAGTCCTTATCTAAAGGAGCATCCAAAAGTTTCGCTTTACATTTTCAGGGAGTGATTGAAGTCTTAGACAGGAGTACCTTCTCAGCACTGAAACAGAGGCAGCAGCCCTAAAAGAAGCATCTGTCACATCATGTGCACACCTCATAGAATGACGAGACACTTCAGAAGCTGAAAATATTATAATTTGCCTTGACGGTTTAGAGTCAATGTCATGGATATTTGGCATAATTTTGTTCATGTTGACAAAAATAGATAGCAGATATCTTAGGATGTATGTCTGATACTTAATAGCATAAAAAGCTAAAATAGCTGACATATAAACTTTTTTCTCTTAGTTATCCAGAACTTGACTATCCTTATGATTGGGAAGAGCACTGGTAAAGTGAAAAGTTTGTCTGGCTTGTCAGCATTTGTGGACACAACAGCAGGGTCAGATGTTAGATTTTATATAAATATTTGTGTGAAGCAGGAACTTTGAAATACCTGTCAACATTTCTGGGTATAGGTGGCTGTGACTCGGGAATTACAGGAGCAAAAAGGAAAGCATCCTGTAAAGCTTCAAGCACTCAAAGGACAAGAGAAGGTTTAGAGACATCTACATGCAAGAGATTATAATATCTCTTTTGTGACTCAGAGGTTTGTTTGTCCATGCAATTAAAATACTGCATCATTTTCTTGAATAGTTTTCCCCAAACAGAAGTCTTCTGGAAGAGTATTGCAGGACATGGTGTCTTCAGGTTCATAATCATATCCTGATGGGGAAGTAATCTGAGAAGAATAATTCACGTTGTCAGGTTCTGGCTCAAAGGAAGAATTCTCTTCAGAAGATGTATCCTTTTTTTTTTTAAAAGGGGTAGAGGATAAAGAAGAAAAAGTGGGGGGGGAGGTCAGAGCCACATGTACTTATTTCTGATGAGGATCTCTTGAAATAGGAATGTCTGGAATAGAAAGATGCCTGGATGTTGGTTTCCTCTTTTTTGAAGTATCCAAACGAATTACACAGAAGTGCTCAACCCCAGATTTACTACCATGAGAGTAAGAAACATAATTGCATACTGAAATATGAGGAACTCCATCTAGTGTATCTTAAATCACTTTCCTGAGTTCCCCTTTTGAGGCCTTACCAACTTCTCAGATGGGGCATGCCTGCAAGATATTCTGTGTTAGCCTTGACCGGGGTCATAGCACTGGGAAGAGGCCCAGAGGTTGGACAGTCTGTGGGCTTTTCAACTGCCTCAGCTAGTAGCATATCTAGGTTGTGGTGACAGGGGTAACAACCCTGATTACAAAGTGTTAGGGGGTGCATTTGGCCATCCTTCATCCTCAGTCATCTTTGTGAAAAGCCAGTATTGCATTTGCAGGCAAACCTGAGCACTGCAGTGTTCCATGTATGGTCTAAACCTTAGCAAACAGATTGCTACATTGTAGTAAGCAGTTTGCTATACTTTCAACAGAAACTAAAACATGACTGCCATAGCACTCCATGTGGAGTATAATCTGAAGTAATTGTTTGCTACATTCATAGCAAGTAGTCTGCTACAGTTTAGAGGGAAAACGTTTTTTATAAACTAAAACTTGAGTGCCATAGCACTCCATGCAGGGTATAATCTGTAGCAACTCTTTGTTACATTTGTAGCAAACAGTTTCCTAGAGTTTAACATGTGTAGCAAACAGTTTAAAAGGATTTTTTTAAAACTAAAACCTGAATGCCATAGCTCCCCATGTAGGGAATAAACTGTAGCAACTATTTGCTACAGCTGTAGCAAGCAGTTTGCTACAGTTTAGAATAAAAAAAAAAGAAGTTATGTCTTACCATAACGATCCATCTGTGTTGTTGATCTTCTTTCATTCATCACTGATGGGTTCGGTTCCGAGCCCTCGGAACCAAGCCCACGTCAGCCAAAAACTCTCAAGTTAAGCTTCTACCCATAGTGTCTTTCTCCCTGTTACCTCAGATCAAGTTTGTCCATGTTGTACTAGTAAAGCAGAGGCCATTTCTACGCAAATGCCCTAAATCACCACTTGGACCCATAGTATCCCCCAGGAGCCTTTGGCGGGGGAAGGAGGGTGGGAAGTGATGAAAGAAAAAAGGTCAACAACACAGATGGAACGTTATGGTAAGACATAACTTCTTTATCTGATGTTGTTAATCTTCTTTCCATTCATCACTGATGGGACAGAATCCCCAGCTACCTTGTGATCCTTGGGCGGCCCTTATGGAAGAACGTTCCTGAGCACCACTGAACCGAAGGTATCTCTCCCTCTGGAGACCACATCCAATTTGTAATGATTGATAAAAGTGTGGGGTTTAGCCCAAGTGGCTGCTGCACAGATATCATCCATAGAAGCTCTGGAATGGAAGGCTACAGACATAGATCTAGTAGAATGGGCTTTAACATTCTGTGGCATAGGTTCATTTGCAAGTGAATAAATGCAGCGTATGCAGTCCCTTAACCATTTTGACAAAGTGACCTTGGAGACAGAATTTCCCATTCTAGGCCCAGAAAAGGGAATGAAAAGTTGGTCAGTTTTACGTATTGCTTTGGTCCTGTCTAAATAAAATCTCAATTGTCTGTGCACATCCAAGGAATAAGCAGAAATAATGGCAACAACCACCACGAAGTGAAGTCCAAGGTTTAATCACAATAAAACAGCATAAAATAACATAAAAACAGCGCAGACATACTGCCAGTACTACCAGTATGTCTGCTCTGTTTTTATGCTGTTTTATGCTGTTTTATTGTGATTAAACCTTGGACTTCACTTTGTGGTTTTGTTGCTATTATTTCTGCTTATCCTCATTTCGTGTGGGCAGCATTACCTTTGGTAAGGTTATCTTCTGTATTTGCTTGCATATCCAAGGAATGTAGACTGTATTCCCTTTTATTAGAAAAATTCGGGAAAAATACTGGCAAATTAATGGACTGATTGATGGAAAATTCCAAAACAACTTTGGGGAGGAAAAATGGATTTGTCCGGAGTGATACTCTGTCCTTGTGGATGATTAGATGGGGCCTTTTGGTGCATAATGCCTGAATCTCAGAAATTCGTCTGACTGACCTGATGACACCAGGAAAAGGGATTTCCATGACAAGAATTTGAGGTCACACTTTGCTGCAGGCTCAAATGGAGGTTGAGTTAAAGACTGGGGAACTAACATGAGGTTCCATGGCTCTATAGGTTGTCTGATTGGAGGCCTAATGTGGGAGACCCCTTTGAATAATGTTTTGCATAACCGAAGCAAGATGAAGGGAGAATCATCCAACCCATTATGATAATTTGAAATAGCGGCTAGATGTACTCGTATGAAAGAAGCTGCGGCTCCATCTTCGAATCATTTAGATAGATATTGTAAAACTGCTGTGACTGGAGCTGAGTATGGATACAACATATTCTTCTTTGACCAAATAGAGAACCTTTTCCATTTGTCTAGATATAGTCTTCTGGTGGATGGTTTATGAGAGGCCAGAATAATGTCAAGAACAGGTGAGGTGAGGTCATCCTGCCTGGTGATTAACGGAAGTGGAGAAACCAAGCTGTCAGCTTGAGACTGGATAGGTTTGGGTGACTCAACCCTTGAGGGTGAGAGATTAGGTCTGGAAGAGAGTCCAGAATCCACAGTCGACATAACAGATGAGGCCGAAGGAAGGGGAACCAAACTTGTCAAGGCCAAAAGGGGGCTATGAGGATCACTTTGCATTTCAACTGAATAGCTTTCTTTATGAATTGGGGTATCAGAGGAATGGGGGGCATAGGCATATAGCAGTACCATGGGCCAATCGTGAATCAGGGCATCCCTTCGGGACTCCCCCTTTGGGGGAATAGGGCAAAATAGCTGCTGCATTTGTTGTTTGACAGGAAGGCAAATAGGTCGCAGCAAGCCTGGCCCCAATGGCTGAAAATTTCTGCCGCTACGTCGGGATTGAGGGACCACTCGTGAGGCAGGAGAATACATTTGCCCAACTTGTCTGTAATCACGTTGGAAATTCCCGGGATATGCATTGCTGTCAGAAAGCGGTTGGAAGATATCACCCATTGCCAAATTCTCACGGCCTCTCAATACAGGGGACAGGACTTGGTTCTTCCTTGCTTGATGAGTTACCAGACTACTGACATGTTGTCTGACTGGATTGCAATCATTCCAGAAGGAAGAACAGGTTGGAATGCTTGCAATGCTAACAGCACTGCTCTCAGTTCCAGAATGCTGATATGCAGGTCGGCCTCCAATGTGGACCATGTGCCTTGGACTGTCTTTCCCTGGAAATGCCCCCTCCCCACACCCTATCAGGGAAGCATCCGTGGTCACAATGGCTTTGGGCTGGGGGGGCTGGAATGGGCGGCTCCAAAGTTCTGTGTCTGGCCTCATCGACCAAACAGGATCCTGCTTGCAAGAATAGGCTATCTGAATTTGAAAGCATAAAGGGTGGCAATTCAGAAACCATTGAGAGAGTAGAAGCCATTAACGTATTCGCATATGCAGTTTCGCAAGAGGCACTATTGGTATGGAAGCTGCCATGGATCCTAAAACCTGAAGAACCTCTCTTGCTGAGACTTTGTTTTGACAGAGTAGCACCCGGAGCTGGAGCCTTAATCTATGAAGTCTCTGAGCTGGGAGCGATACCAGACAAGAGCGGGTGTCGAAGACTGCTCCAATGAATTCTATGTTCTGGACTGGAGCAAGGTTGGATTTCTCCCAGTTTACAGTTATCCCAAAATGTTTTGCCAGGGAAAGAGTGTACTGCAGGGCTTTTACCAGAGTGGTGGGGAAATAAGGTAGGCCAATCATCATCCAAAGAAACACCTGGAATCCTCCCTTGGCAGTCCTCATGAGCTGCAACACTACCCATGCACTTTATGAAGACTCTGGGGGCTGTAGAGAGTCCGAATGGCAGAACACAAAACTGGTAATGATTGGCTCCTAGCCAGAAGCGAAGTAGACTCCTGGAGCATTTGTCCATTTTGATGTGGTAACACACATCCTGGAGATCTACTGATCACATCCAATTGCCTTCCCTTAGAAAAGGGAGAATGGACTGAACCGTGACCATCCGAAATTTGATTTGGGCAATAGACTTGTTCAAATTGCTGAGATCCAGAATGGATCTCCAGTTCCCTGTCTTTTTTGGCATCAAAAAGAATCTTTGAGTAAAATCCGGATCCGCATTAGTCTGGTAGGACTAATTGGATTACTCTTTTTTGATACTGCTTATTTATTTCTGCAGCTGCTTCTTCCCTTTCACTGGGTTGAATGTCAGAAAGTTTTGTTGGAAGTTTTGGATAAGTGATGAGGGGAATGGTGTAACCTCTGGTTATGATTTTCTGCACCCAATGATCGGTGGTTATTGAATGCCAGGCAGCTTGGTGCAGGGAGAAACGACCCCCGACTGCTATACAGAGGAAAGCAATCAGGCTGCTCTTCAGGAGCACTGATAAGGCTGCCCAGAGAAAGAATACCTGGGTCCCTGATTAAGTGGACCCCCTCTGCCTCAGGAGAGGAGTCTTCCAGAATTATTATTGCCTCTGCCCCTGGGGGTATCATCACCATGTGTGGTATGGAAAGGACCCTGAGATTTTCTGTGCCACATTTTGCCACTCCTCTGGTTCCTGGAAAAGAAACATTGAGGACTGGAAAAACGTAGTCCTACGGCAGACAGGGTCTTATCATCCTGCTCACACCTGCCCAGAGTGTTCTTCACCTTGGGATGAAAAAGGGAAGATGCTTCAATGGGAGCATTCAAGAACGAAGACTTGAAAGGGTCCGCGAATTCACAGTGGTGCATCCAGGCATGGCGTCTCATAACTATGCCTGAACCTGCAGCTCTAGCCACCCCTTCAGTTGTGTGTGAGAGCAACTTCATGAACAAATTGGAGATTAATTCCACGGTTGCGAGCTGCGAGGAAACTTTATCCCTTACCTTGTCAGACACCTGTCCTGCGAGTGTTCCAGAGAGTTCGGAAGCCAAGTCTCTTTGGAGCCTCATAAAATGTGCCAAGTAATTCAGGGACCGTATGGCAAAGGTCATTGAAGCAAAGACTCGCTTTCCTAATCTGTCCATGGCTCGGGATTCTCTGTTGGGCAGGTGAACAGTATTACTCTCTTCAGCAAGATCCTTTTTTGAGGCGCCGCCACCACCATAGTATCGACTGGTAAACCTCTGGACCAATGCGGCTTTTCCTCAAGGGGAGAAAGTATCTTGTCAGGTCTCCAAGGGATCAACTCAACAGAATCAGGGTTCTTCCAAGTGTGCTGCACCACGAGTTGTACTAGCTCATCTGCAGGCGGGGTCACCCAAGAGGTAGATGGCTGGGCACAGAAAGCCTGCAGAAACACGGACTCCTCGGAAGAAGGATTAGTGGGCTTCCAGTCACCCATCTGTTTCAACATTTCAAGGATGTCCCCAAAGGAGAAATGGGTGACCGTGGGGACCTTTCACCGTCATCGAAATCCATGTCCTCTGTTAGAGACTCTCCAGGAGAGTCTACGTGCTTCCTCTTGCAAGATGTCTTCCATGGGGGATCCTCAGTGCGGGCTTCTGAGGAGGACACGGAAGAGAGGGCACCTTGCAATGGAGGGTCCTGCGGCTTTCCTGCCCGGTGTCCCGAGGAGGTGGCCTGTGACAGCTGTAGCTCAGGGGGAGAGGTCTGGGGTTCTGACATCAGTAGAATGCTTCCAGAAGCAAGTGCCCTCTCCATAGCTCAGAAAGCAGGTCTCCGCAAAGAGGGATGGGAGCCCAGAACCGAGAAGGACAACCTTGGAACCAGGGTCACACCCCGCTCCATCTAACCCACTCCAGAGGATGGAGCCTCAAGCAGGATCGGTGCAGACAGGACTCCCGGCACTGAGGATGGAACTGTAAAAACACTCTGAACTGTGCCACGAACCAAGGAGCCTGTAGCCCAATCATAAGGTTGAGGAAGGCCCGGTTCAGCGGGGATTGAAGGCCAAAGGGACAGTCCTGGAGCCCAAGTGAGGTCTACTACAGGCGTTGAGACGGGGGGTTCCAGAAAGGACGTTGAAGCAGAAGGCTTTGGAACCAGTATGGTCAAAGGAGGAGAGTAGGATGGAGTCTGTGGAAAAGTCACCCCAAGTCCTGCAGGAGGATGGGTCCTAGAAGGGTTGGGTATTCCACTGGTTGTCAACAGCTGGTCCACAAGACGCACCACATCAAGTTCTGAAAGGCTCCTGGTGGATCTAGTGGATACTCCCGATGGGGAGTCAGGTCATTCTAAGAACGGAGTGTACACCTGTCCTAGAAATGGGTCTGTAGATGGAGAGTATCGGATCCATGGTGTGGAATCTACAGGCACTGATGTCTCAAGTTTGGAGACCGGAAGCAGTGGAGTCAAATTCGTATTTATCAGGACCATAAAAGGGCATGGTGACGAAGGGGCACTCGGAGCCGACGCAGAATATTCAGTTGTAACTGCAGAGATAGGCATCAAAGGCATGCACTGTGCTAAAGCAGCACTCGATGCCGAAGTTGTAGTGGTCATTGTGAGATCGATAGTCGGTGCCGGAGACAGTATCGGAGCCGAAACTGGAGCCGAGATAGGAGCAGCCATAGCTGGAGCAGAAGAGGTCAGTGTCGATGAGGCAGACATATGATCCGAAGATAGCTTTGGCATTTAGACTTAACAGATTTGGTCTGGTCACCAGATGGTGAAGAGGGAACTGAGTGGGACCTTTTCTTATCCTTGATTGGAGAGGATGAGACCTCCGTCGCAGAAAGGGCCTCTGAAAAGGCCAACTTAAGTAGACCCTTCAGAATCAACTTATTCTTGCACTCATTCAAGGTGCGCTGACTGAAACTTTGACAACTCACACGGGGGGAGTTGCACCAAAAGAGGGGGTACCCCCAAACAATAAACGCAATCATCATGGGAGTCACTATTAGGAAGTTTACCCTTACATGAAGCACAATGTGTAAAACCCGATGTGCCCTTTTTTATCAGACATCATGAAATTTACACACAACAATCCAGAACAAACAAGAATACTAGAGAAAAATTTCAAACTCTACTATTTTTAAGTCTAAACTATCTAAACATACACTAAAACTATGAAATATGTCAAAAAACACATAACTAGTGTTAAAGGGAAAAAGAGAAGAAATATCAACGATGGTATTCAAGAAATACCACAAGGGTAGGGAGAAATGGCCGTACCACCAATGGTACTTAAAAAGTTTACCAAACGGGTAGAAACAGATAAAGATCTAAATATAGCTGTAAGATTATAGAAATATCAATATAAACCACAAGCAAAAGGAAAAAATACAAAATATCCTGAGAGATATCAAAAAGTTTTCACTTAGCTGAGAGCTCGGCTGAAATGAGGCTTTATGGCTATGAGGCAAACGAGACTTGAGGTAACAGGTAGAAGGGCACTATGGTAGAAGCTTAGCTCGAGAGTTTTTGACTGATGCGAGCTTGGTATTAGGCTGACTTGGTTCCGAGCCCATCAGTGATGAATGGAAAGAAGATTAACAACATCAGATCATGTTTTCTTCTAATAAAATATAGTGGGCAGGGCACAAAAATGGCACCTGAACGGCTGAAACAGGAGGGAAGAGGGCATGTTATGCATCTGGCCACCAAGAACAGAAAGAACAGACTTTTTTTTCTTCTTTTCACTTGAAGAGCTGGGGGGGGTTATGGATTGGGTAGTGTCTGCAAGAAGAATGAAAGCATCCTGCAAGTTTCGCAGAATCCATCTTTTTTTGTTCTTTGCTTGAAGAGGGGTGCTAGTGCGTGGGACTGGCACAGGACACTGGTTGAGCCAGCTATGCTTCTGGTTGGAGCTGATCTGTCCAACTCTGACTGGTTACATCTAGCTGAAGCAGTGCTATTTTCTTCCAGTTTCTCGGTTTTCTTCTTCAGCTATGAATGGATATCTGAGTCGAGAACTTCAGTGGATATGGAGTCTCATGTGACAGCATTTAAACATTTATCCTCCAAGTAAATCTTGAGAGAAGAAAGATGGCTTTTGTAAGATTTTTGGATAAAAGTCTGACAAATTGTACAATTCCTACCATTACGTTTGGATCCCTAGCAAAAAAAAAATAAAATAAATAAAATAAAATAAAATAAAAAAAGGGCATTGTGAATGACTATTTTTGTTGAGAATCTACCTACCACAGAGGCATTTTTCTCCCATTTACAACATCAAAAAGCAGAAAATAGAAAAAAATGTTGGGTCCTCAAGAGGGTGCTTAGCTTTCACAGGGAATGTCAATCTGGATCCTTTTGAATAGCTGACAGAATGAAGAAATGAAAAAGCCTTGATTCCTGGACTGGTGGCAAGAAAGGCCTGAAAATTTTGGCACCCATACATCCCTTTTGTATCAGCATGGAACCCTTATGTGGACATACTGTGCGAGAGAAAGGAGCTCCTGAGCTTGGGCATACTGGCCAGATGTACAGTATCATACCCTTTTGAATGGATGTATCCCATTTGTCACTACTGTAACAGTAATGAACATCTACCTAAAGCACGATCTGTGATTTCAAGTGAAACACTGGACTCAGTATTGGAGCAAGTCATCTTCTTTGACCTCGTCAATATGAAAATCTTCTTTGGAACATTAGGGACAGAAAAGAAAGTATGCATCAGTGACAAAGTGACTTGGACTGACAGGTGTAGTAGCCCTACATAGGGCAATTTTGATTTACTGTTAAGAAACATGTGGAAGGACTTAAAAATTAGAAAAGGGCATGATGAATGTCTTGTTAAAAGAAAATATATTTGTTAAAATAAAATATCATAAAATAAGTATGACTGGATGAATAAGCTTCCTGGCAAAAGGGAGGAAAGCAGAAGGTGACTAGAACAAGATATCAGGATTCCCTAAATAGGGAGAGTTGCTTCGATGGGAGCATTCAAGAAGGCAGACTTGAAAGGGTCCGCAAATTCAGAGATGCATCCAGGCATGGCGTTTCATAACTATGCTTGAACCTGCAGTTCTACCCACCCCTTCAGTTGCGTGTGACAGCAACTTCATGGACAAATTGGGGATTGATTCCAGGGTTGCGAGCTGCGAGGAATCTTTATCCCTTACCTCATCAGACACCTGTCCTGCGAGTGTTCCAGAGAGTTCGGAAATCAAGTCTCTTTAGAGCCTCATAAAATGTGCCAAGTAGAATAGGAATAGTTAAGGGTATAGAAATACATAAAGTTTTTTAGTTTGATATGGTAATGGTTATTGGATGGAATTCATGGTCTAGGGATCTACAGATGTATAAAGGAAAGGCCCTAGAGAGTGGTGATGCAGTTCACCTGTTAGGGAAGGAGGAGGGGCAGGTCTGATTACAAAGAAAATGTTTTTTAAGTGTGTGTTTGACATTGTTAAAGCACTCAGTGGTAGTAATGTGTGTTGGCAGTGAGTTCCAGAGTGTGGTGGTAGCATGAGAGCATAGGATTGTCCAGGTCTTTTGTTTGGAATGTAGACGGTTAGGAGTTTTCAGAGTGGAGGGCTCTGGTAGGGATGTAGGGTTTTAGGACAGATTTGAGGGCTGAGCAGCTATCAGGTGTATACATAATTTTATGTGCAGAAGACAGATGAACTAGGATTAAGTGGTGTGTGAGTTTGAGCCAGTTTATTTATTTCGAGCTGGGCAGTGATGGGAATGGTAGAGGTAACCTGTGGTAAATTTGGCAATTTTATAGTAACAGGCTGGAGCTTGTTTTTAGAGAAGATTGTAAATTGGTGTATAAGGGAGCTGCATATAGGAGAGAGGGGAGCAAATAGGTGTGGTTGAGGGGTTTTCTGGTGGATTTTTTGTCTATAGAGTCTTCCTAGTTTGATGTGTGTTTTTTAATGGTACTGCAGATGTGGTGTTCAAAGGTTAGTCTGTTGAATATGGTAACACATAGTAGCTTAACTGTGGGAACTGTTTCAATTTCTGTGTTATCCTGAGAGAATATTTTATATCCTGAGAGAATATTTTAAAGTCAGATGAGACTGGTTTTGTTTTTGTTGTTTTGGTTATTTAACTGCCTTCCGTCAATGGAGGCAAACAAATCTATCTGAGGAGCCCTCACAGTTGGATCAATTTCTGGAAGACCCTGAGGTGCAATTTCCAATAGTGAGGGTCTGTTCTGGTTCTGCTCAGCCTGTATACTACAATATTCTGCTCCAATAGAGTAGCTAGGCTGGGTGAAGGGGCCACTACCCCAGGTGCAGATTGTTAGGGGGTACAATGGGTATATGTGGTGCACTACTAGCATTCAGGGTATATGTGGTGCACTACTAGCATTCACTTGCATTTATGGACAGAACTGAAGCACTTGGTACTCCATGTGTGGCAGGAACAAATGTAGCAGCTGCTACAGTTTAAAAGGAAAGAATATATATTTTTTCTTAGAACTGAAGCACTTCAGTGCCCCATATATGACATAATATACAGCAACTTTTTGCTAGCTTAAAAGGCAGGAAAAGCTTTTTGTTAGAACAGAAGTGCTTTAGCTACATTTAACAATTATGTTTTTAAACCAAAGCTCAGAAGAGAGCAGAGAACTACTTTTTTTGATCACATACTTAAAGTTGGGAGGGGGGTTACCATATTGTGGGACAGCATAAGACATCAGAATAGTGAGTTATGCCTTTGTTCTGCTCTGATGGAATGTAAGTAGCCTTCAGTGATAGACTAGAGATATGACAGCATTTATTATTGCCATTACTTCTTTGATATTTACGTTTTAGTCTGTCCTGCATGTTCCAGAGATCCTGAGCTTTCACCCCTTGGAAACAGCTCCCAAGCAAAGTCTGAGGCACCTGCGGTTACAGACCGAACTGGACCTGGGCTGAGAGATAACTGATTCATCCTCCAGAGAGACTCCTTTTTCATAAACTCCAGTACTGTGATTTGAAAAGATAGGGAGTGCTGGTGTTGGGTACAAACAGATTTGATGAACCACTGAATGTTCCTCATGCAAAGCCTGGTCAAATAAATCATGAGAATTAATGAGGCCATTACACCTAGAATTCTGAGATATTCTCTGGCAAATGCCACTGTCTGGTTGGAGAATATTAGAAAGAGTTCATTGTAACATTCCACTTTGTCTTGAGGAGGAGGAAAAGCCATCATTTGGGATATATCCAGAGGACATCCCAGAAATCCTGTCCTGTGAGACAAAGTAAGAGAAGATTACTTTATGTTCACCTGAAATCTCAGACTAAGAAATAGACTTTTACCAAATTCAGAGATTCTTAACAACTTAACAAAAATCGGCAAAAATAAGGCAGTCTAAATATAGAAAAATATGAATGCCCTGCAACATGCAATGGCCTATTACAAGAGACATGCATTTTGTAAATATTCTTGGAGTTGTAGACAAACAAAAGAAAGGGTAAAGGGTAAAGCAGAAAACTTTGAGAAATGGAATGTGATGATATGTTTACTTTAAATCCAGAGTTAGGATGGCCGCTGTGGTGCAGCAGTTAGCGTTGTCGCCTCACAGCAAGAGGCTCTCCGGTTCGATCTTCGGCTGGGGTGTCTTCTGTGCGGAGTCTGCATGTCCTCTCTGTGGTCGTGTGGGTTTCCTCTGGGTGCTCCAGTTTCCTCCACATCCTCAAAAGACATGCTGGAAGTGGACTGGACACGCTAAAATTGGCCCTGGGCGTGAGTGCGCCTTCTGTGGAAGGTTGGGCGCCGGGCTGACAACTCGACACCGTAAAAACTCCACTGCCAATCATGAGCGGACAAGGTGATCTGCTGTGGCGACCCCTAACCGGGAAAAGCTGAGAGAGATTAGAAAACTAACAGGTAGAATGTCAGTTAACAGAGACCCTTGAGAGAGCATTTTGAATTTTGGTATTTTGATGTGAAAGTTTAGAAAAGTCAAGGGCAGGTCTGGTTCCTTTTTTCTTTGGAACCAGACAGATTCTTGAATAAAACAATTTCCCTGCTTGATTTGGGGGAACAGTTTCTATAACCACAAGACAGCATTTTATCTAGGCTAGGAGGAAACAATTTGGTGTGCCGGGATGGATGCAGAGGAATCACTTGAAAAGGAGGAAAGGACTCCCACTGCAAGTTGTAGCCTTTCTGAATGACTCTCAGAACCCACATGTCTACAGTTATCTGGCACCATAAAAAATGGGAAATTTTACTGAATTACCATGGTGGGGAGGGCGAAAACATGATGGTGGATATAGTCAGACTGCTTTTTTAGACTGTCCTTAGTTTCAAGAGGACTCTCTCTTCTTTTTTGAATTGTCCTACCATGTCTTTTTTTTTTTTGTCTTTGCTTTGCTGAGACTGCTCTAATTCCTATAAAAAGAACCTGAAATAAAAGAAAAGTTTATTACATTTTGGATTGATGGATTGAAAAATATGGGTAACTTCCTAAACTAACTTTCCTGGTTCATTAAGTCTTTTCAGAACCATAGAAGAAGGACCTAATAACACCACTTTATCCAGTGGAGCATTCAGAAGCACAGCTTTAACATCCTCTGGTGGGTTTTGAGAATGCAGCCAGGAAACTCTGCTTATCATTGACCTAGTAGCAGCTACTCTAGAAGCAGAAGCTGCAGTGTCCTAAGAACACATTTGTTTGGTTACCTGAGACACAAAGTCTGACTTAACAAGGCATGTCAGCAATTAACTTTATCATATTGTCAAAAGAAATCAGTTGAAACTTGGACATGTTAGCCTGACAATTCACTTTCTAAAGGCTAAGGTGTAAGAAGTTAATATTTTTACCAAATCTATCAAAGGCTTCACCATCTTTGTCAGAGGGAATATGGTAAGATGCCATAACATATTTGGCAGGAGATGCTTTTGACAGAGAAATGACCGCATGGTCTGATCTAGGATTAGAAAGAAATTAGTTGGATGGGGAACCTTATATAACTTGTCAGACTTCCTAGAAGCAGGTGTCTGACTGTCAGGCAAACTACTGGCTGCAAAAAAAACATCCCCTAATGCTGGCAACACCAAAGGGACAGCTGCAGGTTGAAGAAAATCCACCTGCAACAAATCCTATCTTTTTTTTGGGGGGGATTATGGCATTTCTTTTTGTTTGCATTGAAATAACTCCCTCATTGTGGTAACAGTATCTGAAAAAGATAACTCTTCAAGTCAGGAATGTGAAGGAAAATATTTCCTCAGACTCAGATACCCCATTCTGTGGAGTAGAGATTTGAGAAACACATTCTAAAAGAGACAGAGAGAGAGAGACTGAGAGAGAGAGAGAGAGAATCAGAATCAGAGAGAAAGGAAAACATTTTTCTTTGTAAAGAAGAGTCAGAATGTAAAGACTGAAAGGCTTTAAATAAATCTTTAGTAAAACCCAACCAATCATTCTTGTCAGCCCTAAATGACAGGCGTAAAGAAATCTTCCTAATGTTTTGTTTCCTTTTCCTGAGAGACTAAAACAATGAGTAAAAGGTCACATAGAAAAAACAACTGGTTAAAAAACAAAAAGAAAAAAGGGTACTTACATATTATCGCAACCAGATTTTCATGGTTGCAAAAATAGCATACTTCAAGTCAAAGGAGGCCATGCGACACTGGATAGTGTTATTGAAAATCCTTATCGCTCATTAAAAAGTGTGGATTACCTTCAGGAAGACCAGCAAATTAAAAAAAATCCTCTTCCTGATTTGCGTGCATTATATATACACGCTGTAATTGTCAGGCCTCTTATCGTATGCACCGATTTCTGCAGATTGTAAAAAGGGGGCAAGAGCAAGTGTAAGAAAGTGTCCCTATACTGTGTCGGTCAAATTTAACAAGTGTGATTGATTACTAAAGAAACGCAGAGCAGAAGGGATGAAGGAGTTTATGAAAGGTAACTGTGCCAACTCATCACCGAGTAGTGCTGTCAGTAAATAACAGCATGCGTTCCTTTTCAGACTTCATCTCCTTGAAATACAGCACCCCAAGGAAAGTGTGTGTGGCTGTTACTTTGCCACTGCCTGCTTCCTTTCCTGTTCTCTATTAATGTTGGCATGTTGAATTAGGTTCCTGCCATCTGACTTCTGGTGAGGCTTGCTTGATGTATACAGTAAAGGTGAAAGGGAAAAACAAATAACGGGAAGAATGCAGCTTTAAAAGTTGCTTGCGATGACAGGTAATGGCAGCAGTGCTACATCGCATATGATTACATTGTGTAACTGCCAATAGAAACTCCCTGTGTATGTGTACAGCTTAGTGTGCTCCTGATAGTTAAGCAATGTAATGCGACAGTAGAAAAGACTCTCATGATCATTTCTGAGTTTTAAATGCCCTTGTTTGAATTGTAGTATATGAATTTCGTGACCATAAAAATCCGGTTGCGATAATACGTAAGTACCGAAAAATCTAGCAAAGTTAGACTTTCCACTGTGAGATTCCTTAAGCCTCTTGTATTAGAGGTGACGTGGGATATATGCAAATTACCCTTTAAGGACATCAGGTGTTTCAGCTAAATGGCAATTCTGAACGTCCATGACTTTTTCTTTTAAGTCTATTTATGGACAAATTCAGGCCAATAAATCCAAACCCCACTAGCTGTGGACATGTATGTTTCTGCATTGTTTTCATCAGCACAACATAAGTGGAATGTTAATGTCACAAGCTAGGCTGAGATCCCTAGAGTGAGTGACTCTTGAGCCAGTTGACTTGTGGATGTACAGCATTTGCATTAGCGCAAGGTTAGAGACTGCCCTATACACCAGGCACAATTCACCTCTCAGCAGAATACAGAGATAAAGTAACAGGTCCTTCAGCCTGTCCACTTAGGACATGGGTTGGAGTCCCTGTGTTTTCTTAGTGAGAAGCCTCTGAGGTCACTCCAGCTACTGCAGGTGTCTGGTGAAGTACATGCAAAAGGATGCATTATACTCTATTAGTGGTCTGATGAGAGTCGAGTACAGTGGAGTTATAACATCCCTTGACCTGGAAGCTATGCCCTTGCTTATGAGGTGCATTACATAGAAGGCTTGCCTTACCACTGTGGAAACTTAGTGATCAAAGTTCAGATTGTTATCAACCTGTGTTAATAAGTCTCGCACCACTGGGTTAGAACTCAGGGGGGTGCTATCCGTTTTGCCAAAGGGAATAATAATGCATTTTTCTGCATTTAGTTTTAGACCATGGCTTTGGCACCAATCATTTGTCTGTGCTAGCCCTTCTTGTAATATGCTGATGCAGTTGGGGACTCAGTGATTGCTCCCAGTTTGCAATCATCAGCAAACTTGGTGAGCCAAAGACTGCCTACTTTGGCCTGGACTTCTGAATAATAGATGCCAAACAGTAAGGGGCCCAGCACAGAGCCATGTGGTACTCCACTGGTGACGGGTCTACTGGTGGTGGTGGCTTTGTTGACATTCTCAAAGAAGTTTACCAAGTGTAATAAGCATGATCTACTCTTACCAAAGCTAAACTGGGCTGAGTCCAGAGTTTGGAGGTTGTCTATGTCCTTGTTGATAAGGTCCACGGTTTTTCTTTCCATGTCCTTGCAAATGAGGCTGGTTAGACTTATGGATCTGTAGTTTCCAGGGTCAGCTGATGCCCCCCCTTTGTGCAGGGGGATTACTGTTGCTGTTCTCCATTCTGCAGGAATATAGCCAGTTCTCAAGGTATGATTAAAGAGAATGCCAATTGGGTCCGCTAGGTTCTTGTTTTAGATTGTTTAGTAAACAACCTGAGATATTATATGGTTCCATTGAGGCCATGTTTTTGGCCTTGGCGGGAGCAGAGATGACTTGTTCTCTAGAGATACTAGACAGAGGGCTGGTGTCAGGTATGCTTTGGGATATGGTAGGTGAGGATAGGAGGATGAAGTTTGTGCTCAATCTGTCAGCTAGCAGGTTGGCGATATCTTCTGGTGTAGTACGAGTGATCCCATCTACAAACAATTCGGCACATGGCTGGGCATTCCCTTTTAGACTTTGAACATAGTTAAAGAATGCCTTATGATTATCCTTAGCTAGGGATGTGATTTTAGTTTCATAATTTGTTTTACAAGACTTTACAAGATTTCTGATTTTCTTGTTTAGGCTAAGGAGGAAACTATTCCTCTGCAGAGTGATATCCCTCTTGCTTTTGCACAACAGTTTCTTCCTGTTGTTATACAATCTGCTTATACTGAAAGTCCACCACAACGTCTTGTTTTTACAGGAAGACCTGGTTTTAATCTGGTCAGGTACAGCAGGGTTTATGTAGTCGCTTAAGTGTTTTTACAGGGAGTTTGTGTACATTTCTGCACAGTGATCACTGGTATCTGCAACTATGGGTGGTATGAAGCTTTTTATACCACTACTTAATATGCCGTAGTTAGCTTTGGTGAAGTTTTTTATAATTTTTGTTCCTGTGAGGGTGTCAGTTCCAGCAGTTACTTCAAACGAGATTGATTTGTTGTCTGACCTAACCAAGGGGGGCATCACACATGGGGAATTACAGTGACCCCCCCCCCAAGTTGGTAACTACTAAGTCCAGAACATTAGAGACCCTACTGGGGGTGCAGACTACCGGTTCCAGAGCATTTGTGTTAACAAAGTCCGGGAACCTCTGGGCAAGCGTGTTTTTGCTCATGTATGTCTCCCAGTCTATGGAAGGATAGATGAAATCTCCCATTACTAAGGTGTTAGGCTGCATGGCAAGGGATTCTAATAAATCGAGGAAGGCAGTCTGCATATCCTGGTTCATAGTGGGGGATCTATAGCTAGCAATGATGTGGTATGGTACTTTCCCAGTAGTTGACTGGACATGGAGTAGATCTAGAGGGTCATGCTGTTTGACCAGTCTCAAAGTGTCTTTGGTTTTAATGAAGATGGATACACCTCCACTCTCATTTTGAGGTCTGAGTGTGTGGAAGGCACTGTAGCCCTGCACACCCAGGGTGCTCTCAGTGGCCTGGAACCATGTCTCAGTAACTGCACAGACATCAGCATCCTCCAAGGTGAGGAGTGTTTCCAGGGAGTGCAGTTTCATGTTTAAACTCCTAGCATTAAGCAGCAGACCCTGAGTTTATCTGGATTGGATTTTGTTACACTGGAAAATTTGCTACATTGACATTGCCTAAAAAAGGCACTATTGGGGAGGCAAGGGCCTTTTCCAATATCCAAAAGAATAGGGGGACAGGTGCAGACCATCTCTAGCAAAGCAGTGAGGCCTGTCTACCATAACCTCCCAGACTGATAGATACTGGATCTCCCTGGACTGACACCAGAAGCTAAGCCAATTGCTGAAGTCAATCCTTTTCTTTATATTGTGGTATCATCCTGAGTAAGGATACAATACTACTTATGGCTAGGGACATACCTGTCTGAGACACATAATCAGAGAGTTCCATCAATGTCTGTCTTCATATAGTCCAGAGAGGTACGTCTCAAGTCATTCACTCCAACATGGACTATGAGTCATAACAGTACTTGTTGTTGAGTGACTTGAGTGCATGCATGATTTGTTGGATCCTGGCACCTGACAGGCAGCTGACCATGACCTTCTCCTTTTCCAATATGGTGAGGGGGACATCTGTGTGTCTCACTATAAAGTCAACTATGACCAAGACATTTGATGTGTTTTGCTTTAGGGGCTTATTTGATGACATATGGATGTGTGTGTTGATATGTGCAGTGGTTTCTTTATGCTTAGTGGTGAGTATGGATGGTGTACCTTTGGGAAGTCTCTGATGATGATCTTTTGGTAGGCTTCTAGTGAGTACCTCCACATATGTGGGTTTATGTGTCATGACTTTATTTTGTGTGAGAGCTGAGGTTTATGTGAGAGGTGAAGCATTTTTGCTGACAACCTGTCTGATGCCGAGTTTGTTTTTACATGAGAAAATTGACTCCAATTTCACAGTGTATTTGCATTTCTCAAACAGAGTGTTAGTTTGCTTTAGGAGTAAATGGTTGTCAGTATACATGAGGCAATTGCTACATTGCCTCAAGATGCCCATATCAATCAAGCTGGCAGGAGAAATGATGGGAAACTGCCCATCCACTGCGGCAGGATTTTTCTGAATATGGTATTTGGGAAGGAAGTGGGCCAGCTGGACTTAGTCACAAACAGAAAAATGAAGCAGCAATTCAATAAAATACAGTTAACAAAATGCACTACTGGCTTAAAATATACTTATTTTTCAGTGGATGAGCTGGATTTCGGTGCAGATGCACATCAGATCTCTGGCTAAAGTTGTCAAACGTTGAGCTCCAGTGACTGAGCTCAACCCTCAAAGCAAGGCTTATATACAGGCAAATTTAAACAGTTTTAACACAATTAACAGTGGGAAAACCCCCAAATTGAGCCATTCTCCAGCAATCCTCAACTCAAATGGGTCCTGATCTACACAATTCTGCCACAATGGCGCAGGGAGGCTCTCTTAATGTAAGATGGCTGGTTTAAGAATACAGTGATACCAAACAGTCAAGATTCAGCAGGTATGAATTTAGCATATGCTATGTAAGGCAAGGAAACACAATTTCTATATGGGAAGGAGTAAGAGAGAAGGTCAAAGTGAGAGTGAGAGTGAAAGTGAGAGTAAGTATACTAATAGATGACCGGCAGTGATACTCTGCACAAACTGGCAGCTCTTCAAGCAGCTGTGAACAGTGGGAGACTATGGAGAGCATTTCCTAAAGAGGATTTTAAACTAGAAAGGTTTGCTTATATGCAAGCACGGGGAGCCCCGTTTGCATGATACACAAACGTGAGGCTTTTATACGAGCAGGATGAAATACTTTTATAAAGTTACACTCTAAGGCCAATCAGATAAAAACACCATAAGCTATTGACCAGTAGTTCCCACCTTGGATGGGTTGACTTTAGCTCTCTGCTTCCACCAGTGTGCAAAAGAACCCTTCCAATGTAAAACAAACTAGTTTTGAACTCAAGTGCAGTAACAAATGCTCTACAACAGAAGTAAGAATTCCTGCAATATCAGGAATACTTGGAAATAAGTTCACTAACCTTGAGAAATGTTCACAACAAACAAAAACTTTGCAAAACTTAGAAATATTTTCCAAACTCACTAAGAACAGCTTTTGCAGTATCACAGGAGGTTAGGAAATATCAGAATATAGTTAAAACAATCTATGGGCAGTACAGTAACAAACAGATGGAGTTCCTTTAACAAGTGCAGGATGAAAAACAGTGATAAATTCAACAAAATAAATACATGCAGCACAGAAGTGTTAAAAATCACTGAAACTGTTAGAGCAGGTACACAAAAATATACTTATATCGGCTTTGTAGGCCAGATGATTTTAGAAGCAAAGTCTTGACCAAGCCAGGCACAAGAATGCTCTGAATAAAGGAACGTATATATATATATATATATATATATATATATATATATATATATATATATATATATATACATATATATATAATTATATATATAAAACATACATACATATATATATCCTCTTTGGTAAAAACTCTTTACCCATGAACTACCACATAGGCAGCAATCTACTTAACACCGAATGCGTGATAAGAGACCTTGGGACCCAGGTGGACAGTAGTCTCTCCTTTGATAGTCACATCTCCACAGTAGTCAGGAAGTCCTTCTACGTGGCACACCTCATCATAAAAGGGTTCTCATCCACGAAAAAAGAGGTCATTGTTACCCTCTACTCTTCACTCATTAGACCCATTATAGAGTACAACGCCCCTTTTGGAATGTACCTCACAAGACATCTGCAGCAGCTGGTAAGGCCACAGAAGTACCTCACAAAGAGGATTACTGGCCTCAAACAAATGCCCTACACTGACCGCCTCAAAAAACTCCAGCTTTACTCCGTAGCATATCGCCTACTCCGAGGTGATCTCTGCTAACATATAAAGCTATGTCAAACCCAGAGCTGTTGGACATGCTACACCTAAAGAAATCCCAATCCATCCAAGCTACACGCTCTAGGGACCTAAACCTTGTCACCACAATAAACAGGACATGCTGGAGGGATAGATTCCTGTCCCAGAGACTTCCTATACTCTGGAACAAGCTACCCATCTATGTCAAGCAAAGTTCTTCATTAGCACTCTTCAAGAAAAATCTTGATGAGTGGATGGGAAATAGGAAATACACCCCAGGGATCACTTCTGTGTCTCTGCTGGACAGTGGCACAGGAAAATAACTTTCTTGGGTGGCGTAAGCTATGGTACCTTGCTGGCTAGGCTTACGTAGGCCCTTGGGCCAATAGCCTAGTACCTACCTATGAACCTATGAACCTATAGATATATATATATATATATATATATATATATATATATATATATATACACATATATATATATATATATATATATATATATATATATATATATACACACACACACACACATACATGCATATATTTATATATCTAGATACACATACATATTTACATATATGGATCCCTATCAGTTGATGGAGTTTTCAGAAACTTAAAATTCATATAGTTGAAATGACACGGTGAAATTTCTGAAAACTCGAAGCTTTTGAATGGAGATCATAGTACAGTGAGGATCGGTAAATTTAACATTTTCCTTAATGTAGTGCGCTCTAGGAGTTGGTATATATAATTTGTAGGGGGTGAAGGAGGGCTTGCCCTTCTGCAAACATTTTCAAAAAGATACTTTTTTGTGTTCTTTTTAAATGTTCGAGTTTTCAGAAATTCGATCATATCCTCTCACAGATACGAATTTTGAGTTTCTGAAAACTCAATCAACTAGCATAGATCCATATATATACAGTAGAACCTACACAGTTGACCACCTCCCTACACTGACAACCTCCTTAAGTTGACATAACTTTCATAGACTGGACATGCACCACATGTACTCAATGGAAGACTGATCTTTCTATACTGACCACCTCTGTAAGTTTTATCTTGACCACTTGGACTATGACACACAATATTAATTTACCTTCTATAACTTGACCAGTTGTGCCCACTCTACACCAAGGGGTAGAAGGTGTGGGCTTTGCCCCTTAGTTGCATTATTTTTTCTTTAGTATAAGTTATTTTTTTTCATGTTTTATTATTACCACGTGTTGGATTAGGCATAACATCCTATTATTTATCACATGTTGCTGAGGATTTTTTCAGTGCGAAGGACTGGTCTGAATTGTAGTACATCGTATAATTACTGAAAACTTTACAGTTAATCGATACATGATAGTCCAAAGGAAAGAACTCAAAGAGCTGACATTGAAGGAAAAGGTTCAGCTTCTACATTTTCTGGAAAGCAGCAGCAAAAAAGACTGTGGAAAATTTTGGTTTTAGCAAGACCACAGTTCGCAACATCCAAAAACGTAAACATGAGTACTTGGAGAGATATGGTAAAGAAAGCGGAGATGTACAGCAGAAAAAGAGGAAAACTTCCCTCGATGAAGTCAATGAAGCCACATTAAGCTGGTTCAAATAAATGAGGGCAGCTAACGCCAGAATCTCTGGGTCGATGATCCAAGAAGTTGCTAAAAAATTTGCATGGGAATTTGGGGTGGCAGATTTCTAAGCATCAAGTGGTTGGCTTGAGAAATTTAAACTGTGACATGAGATCTCCCAGAAAGTCTTGTGTGGTAAAGCCAATGAAGTTCCAGTAGAAGTTGTGGAAGAGTTCATCAAAAAGTTTCCCAGACTTCACCAGAGGCTTCAAAGATGACAACATCTTTAACGCTGACGACTGTGGATTCTTTTTCAAGGCAATGCCTGACAGGAGCCTCATTATGAAGGGTGACAAATGTAAGAGTGGAAAACTTTTGAAAGAACATTTCACAGTTCTGCTTTGTGCTAGCTTATCTGGAGAGAAACTACAGCCCTTGGTGACTGGTAAATCGGAAAAGCCACATGCATTCAAGAACCTGAAGCCTGAAGACCTCCTCGTCACTTGAAGATCAAACAAATGCACATGGATGACTGGTGCCCTATTTGAGGAGTAGGTAAGGGGTACTGACCAAGAAATGAAGAAGAAGTAATGGTCTATTCTACTGACAGTAGACAACTGTCCTGGCCACCTGCAAGTGAATCATCTCACAAACGTGACACTGAAATTTTTGCCTCCAAATGCAACCTCAGAAATCCAACCTCTTGACCAAGGCATCAGCAAAACATTTAAAATGCACTACCGAGCCCAGCTTCTGCAGTGGGGCATTACTAAAACACAAACCTGTGGTCTGCCTGTGGAAGCAACTTCATCCACTGCATCAGTTAATGCTCTAGGTGTTGTCCTCTGGATCAGTTCTGCTTGGAATAAATTTTAGCCAGAAATGATACAGAATTTCAAGAAAGCTGGATTTGTCACAACCCAACAGCACAATGTTTTGGCCCCATCAGACAGTCCATCTCCCATGGCAGAATTTTAAGGAGTAGATTTTGAAGGTTTTGTTGCAATGGATGATGAGATGGCAACCTGCAATGAACCTGACCCAGAAGCAATTTTCAAAGCAATATTAACCGAACTACAAAACAGCATACAAGGGCATGAAGCAGCTGATGAAGTGGAAGAAGCAAGTGAGGATGATACAGAAATTGCAGAGACTCTAAAAGAAGAGAATGTCAGGCATCTGATGATGCAGTTGAAGTAATTTGTTATGGAAAAATGCCCAGGTATGCTGAGTGGTGTAACCAGCATTGAGAGTGCTTTCTCCACTTAACTTTGTAATAAGAATAAGAAACAGACCGAGACTGACTCAAGAAACAGACCAAGATTGACTATTTTTCAGAAAGAATGATTAAACCATGAGAAAACAGTAAATGTATTGATTTTGTATGATACTGTGTGCATGATTTTACTGTGTTTTGATTATGTATGATTTCGTATGATATTAAGATATACAAGAAAGTAAAGTACATGTACATATCAGTACAGTAGTCCTAGTTCCTTATGTTAACCACCTCAGTATGTGGACCAGTTTGTTAAAGTCCCTTGGGACGGTGGATATAAAAAGTGTTAAAAACAAGTTTTATGAAGACTTGGAATCCCTCATAGCATCTGTGCCCAAAGTGGATAAGCTTATCATCTTAGGTGACTTCAGTGTCAGAGTTGGTTACCAGACATGGGAGGGTGTCATTGGGAGGAATGGAGTCGTCAAAAGTAACAGCAATGGTCATCTACTTCTGAAGACCTGTGCAGCTCATGACCTGTTGATCACAAACACAGTCTTCCGCCTACCACAACTGCAACAAGATGTCCTGGATGCATCCACACAGCAAGCACGGGCATCTCATTGATTATGTTATAGTAAGGAGAAGGGACAGGCAGGATATTAGAGTGATTAAGGCCATGTGTGACGCAGACTGCTGTACAGACCACAGACTCACCCTCTCAAAACTCATCATGTACATTCATCCTAGCCAGTGCCCACAGGGGAAAAAGACCAATAGGCGCTAAATATCAGCAAGTTAGAACAGCACTCTGTGCGCCAGAACCTCAGGGAGGACCTCGACAGTAAGCATGACCAACTCAGCTTTGGCACCAACAGTACAGAAGATGACTGGGCAGCCTTTATGGATGTGGTCTACAACACTGCTCTCGCTCATTTGGACCTAACACATGCAAATACCAGAACTGGTTTGATGATAATGATGAAGACATTCAGAAGCTGCTGGATAAGATGCGTGAAGCCTTCAGATCCCTCCAGCAAGACACTACATCTGTCTTCAAGAAAGCAGCCTATAACTCCATCAATAACAAGGTGCAATCAAAGCTCAGAGAGATACAAGACTCCTGGCTTAGCAGAAAGGCAGATGAGATCCATAAGTACGCTGATAGCAACAACTCCAAGCATTTCTATGATGCCCTGAAGACCATCTACAGGCCACAGTCCTCTGGAACATCACCACTGCTCAGTGCCAATGGGACCACCCTGCTTACTGACAAGAAAGCCATGCTGGAAAGATGGGCTGAGCACTTCAACAATGTCCTGAATAGGCCTTCTTCTATCAATACTGAAGTCATTGACCGCATGCTGCAAGTCACCATTAACACCTCCCTGGCAGAACCTCCAAAGGAATCAGAGGTTAAGGAAGCAATTAAGCTTCTCTCCAATAGTAAAGCACCAGGCTCTGACTCCATTCCTGCTGAAATCTATAAGACAGAGGTACCAGTCTTGTTATGGAAACTCACCGAGCTCTTCCAGACCATGTGGCAACAGGAAGTTATCCCTCAGGAGCTAAAGGATTCCTCCATTGTCCATCTCTATAAGAGAAAGGGAAATGGCAGTCTTGTGACAACCATAGAGGAATCTCTCTCCTGGTCATTGCCGGAAAAATCCTTGTCAGAGTACTCAACCGTCTTATTCAACACATGGAAGCTGGACATCTGCCAGAGAGTCAGTGTGGCTTTAGAGAGGTCCAAGGGACACTGGACATGATATTTGCAGCACGTCAAATTCAGGAGAAGTGCCAGGAACAAAATGGGGACCTTTACACAACGTTCGTGGACCTGACCAAAGCCTTTGACACCGTCAGACGTAAGGGGCTATGGTGGATCATGGACAAGTTTGGCTGTCCAGGTAAATTCATCAGTATGGTGTGCCAGTTCCATGATGGCATGCTTGCTCGAGTACTGGATGATGGAGACTCCTCTGATGCCTTCCCAGTCACCAACGAAGTCAAGCAAGGCTGTGTATTGGCACCCATTCTGCTCAGCATGACATTTTCGGCCATGCTGGCAGATGGCTTCTGCAATGATGAAGAAACCAGCATCAATATTAGATACAGGTCTGATGGCAGGCTCTTCAACCTGCAGAGGCTACAGCCCAAGACCAAGGTTGAAGAGGACTTTGTGCACCATTTCCTGTTTGCAGACAACTGCGCACTCAGTGCTGCCACAGAAGCTCAGATGCAGCAGAGTATGAACTGCTTTTCCATTGCCTGCAGAAACTTTGGCCTCACAATTAATACCAAAAAGACTGAGGTTTTGCATCAGCCCGCACCACAGAAGATGTATGCAGAACCAACTATCACTGCTGAAGGTGAGATCTTGAAGGCTGTTGATAAGTTTACATACCTCGGCAGCACACTCTCCAGATTTGTGAACATTGACGATGAGGTAGACACACGCATCGCCAAGGCAAGCTCCGCATTTGGATGGTTGCAGGAGTCAGTGTGGGACAGGAGAGGCATCAAACTGTCCACAAAGCTGAAGGTGTACAAAGCAGTCATACTGCCCATGCTACTGTATGGCTGTGAGATATGGACCGTGTATGAGCGTCATGCCAAAAGGTTAAATCGCTTCCATATGAACTGCTTAAGAAGGCTGCTGAAAATTACCTTGGCAGGACAAAGTTCCAGACACAGATGTCCTCTCTCAAGCTGGACTGCCAAGTATCTACACCCTGCTGAGGAGCGCCCAAGTCAGGTGGGCAGGCCACCTTGTACGCATGCAAGACACACGCCTCCCCAAGAGATTGTTTTATGGTGAACTTGCAGGAGGCAAATGCACACAATGTGGGCAGAAAAAGCGCTTCAAGGACACACTGAAATTCTCTCTGAACAGCTTTGGCATTGAACCCGGACTCCTGGGAAACCCTAGCGCAAGACCACCCTGTCATTTACTCAATTGTCTGCTACAGCAAAAGCCATGGTTCACAGAGAGCTTACAAAGCATCAAAGGGATCTCATTGTTGAAAGGCGTCAGTCAGGAGAAGGGTACAAATACATAACCACAGCATTTGATATACCATGGAACACAGTGAAGACAGTCATCAAAAAGTGGAGAAAATATGGGACAACAGTGACGTTGCAAAGAACTGGATGTCCCTCCTAAATTGCTGAAAAGACAAGATGAAAACTGGTCAGAGAGGCTGCCAAGAGACCTACAACAACACTGAAGGAGCTGCAGGAATTTCTGGTAAGTACTGGTTCTGTACTACGTGACAACAATCTCCCGTATTCTCCATATGTCAGGACTATGGGATGCGGTTGCAAGACGGAAGCTTTTTATACACAGAAAAACATCCAGGCCCGGCTAAAATTTGCAAAACAATACATCAAGTCTCCCAAAAGCATGTGGGAAAATGTGTTATAGTCTGATGAGACCAAGGTTGAACTTTCTGGTCACAATTCCAAAAGGTAGCTTTGGCACAAAAACAACACTTCTCATCACCAAATGAACACCATCCCCATTGTGAAGCATGATGGTGGCAGTGTCATGTTTCTAGGTTGCTTTTCTTCAACTGGAACTGGGGCTTTAGTCAAGGTGGAGAGAATTATGAACAGTTCCAAATACCAGTTACTTTTGGCCCAAAACCTTCAGTCATCTGCTAGAAAGATGAAGGGGAAATTCACCTTTCAACATTTCAACATGACAATGGCCCCAAGCATACATTCATATCAACTAAAGAATGGCTTCACCAGAAGAAACTTAAAGTTTTGGAATGGCCCAGCTACAGCCCAGACCTAAATCCAATAGAAAATCTGTGGTGTGACCTGAAGAGGGCTGTGCACAGGAGATGCCCTCGCAATCTGACAGATTTGGAGTGCTTCTGCAAGGAAGAGTGGGCTAATATTGCCAAGTAAAGATGCGCCATGCTGACAGACTCCTACCCAAGAAGACTGAATGCTGTAATTAAATCAAAAGGTACTTCAACAAAGTATCAGTTTAAAGGTGTGTGCACACAACAAAGTATTAGTTTACGGGTGTGCATACTTATGTAACCAGCGTATTTTATTTTTTATATTTTTTTCCCTAACAGATTTGTTTGTTTTTCAATTGAATTGTACAGGTTATAGGTCACATTGAAGGTGGGAAAATTTTGAAATGATTTATTGTGGTCTCATTTTTGTATATCACAAAAACCTGGCATTTTAACAGGGGTGTGTACACTTTTATATCCACTGTATGTATACATATATACATATGGATTCGGATCACTTCATTGAAAGACCATTTCACTGACACTCATTTTACTGAGACCAAATCACCTAAAGTTCATTTCAATGTAGGGGGGGCTGTGTTCCCCCTAACTAAATATACTAACACCAGGATCGCACTACAGTGAGTAAAAGGACATATACCTTTGACTTGCCTTAGAGTACTACCTGTCAGTGAAATAAGTTTTAGGTGAAATGAACTTTCAGTGAAATTAACTTTAGGTGATTTGGTCTCAGTGAAATGAGTTTCAGTAAAATGGTCTTTCAATGAAGTGATACGAATCCATACATATATATCACAAATATCTTGAAGAATCTTCTTTTTTTTCCTTCTGAAATTATGATACATGCATCTGATGCTGAATCGCCTTTGGCTGACGGAGGGACCTCACTCAGGTACTTTCCTCCAAGATGACATGGTAGAAAGTGAAGACATGGGCACACAAGGAACTGTCTCACTACAGACCTCGGTAGAAAAATAATTCCATAACCAGAGACTGCAAAAATGCCTCATTTTGCAGAGGGTTGATGGATATAGGTAAACCCAAGTCATTGGTCAAATGCTCTGTTTCCTGATACTCCCTCCATTTGTCAGAACATTTTTTCATATTTTGGGAGACTCGCAGAGGTCATGGCCAACACTGTGGCACTACAAAGGGAAACATGCACTCCTTTCTTGGAATTGCACTCTTGTAGAGATTTCTGTTTAAAGTGGATTGCCCCTGGAGTGAAATACATACAGTGCAGACAAAAGTCCACTTCGTGTTCTGGGTCAATGCAAAATTGGTACTTACTTTGAAAATCTTTGTGAGGAATTAGAATATCAGCAGTCACACAGTGAAAAACAATAAGGAAAAAAAAATGCTATGAGGAAGGCCAACGTACAGACTGGACACACTGCAAAATTCACACATGGCAATGCTAACGGCACTGCAGAAAGATGATATCAGATGCGCCACACCCTTTATACCACATATATGCACACACTTGGATAGGAGGGCTTCTACCAAGGCAATAGAAGACTGGTCAGACGTGGGCAACCTGCAGGCAAAATATCCCTGGAAGTGAGGACTGCAAAAGTGAAGACTATGATGAACATCTATATGACTGCAAAGATATAAATAAAACAATAAACAATAAATTCTTGGAAAATAAAGTGGACAAATGTGCTTACTCTTGTAAAAAACAAGGTTTGGCATGTTTAAATTCTTTACTGTTATTAAAACTGTAAATGCAATTAAAGTGGAACTGTTACAAAGAGTTGGCTGGTGCAAGAAGCTTGCTCAGTCAGCCTCTGGTGCTGATCTAACAAACTAGTACCCCACCCTCTCAGCTCTTCAAGTGAAGAGCTAAAAAGAAAACAGGAAAAATAATGTTCTGCAATCAGGTACCTGGGTTACTGAAATGCTTTAGCCAATCAGGTCCCATCTCGGCGCCCTGCTCACAACCCTTCTGCCTAACATTTTAGTATATAAAAAATGCTTATTTTTCTGTTGGCACACCAACCAGGCAGCTAAAATCTTGCTCCCTCCCTCTTGCCCCAACTATTCAACAGAAGAGCTTAAAAAAAAAAAAATGATCTGTTCCTTGTTTCCTTGTACTGGTGGCATGGTAGTCAGATACATATCCCCCCCAATGGAAGAGCAAAAAAAAACACAAAAAGGGACACTCGTTGCACTGGCATACCAACCAGGTTCTCTCTTTCCTGCTCCGGGTCTTCAACAGAAGAGCACAAAAAATGGCCGTGATCAGGTACTTGGGTATCCTGAAATGTAGAAGTCAGTCAGGTCCCATCTCTGCACCCTGTCCCCAACCATCCTTCCTCACATTTTAGTAATTAAAAAAAAAGAAAGAAATCGTCTTTTCTTTTAAACTGTAGCAAACCTCTTGCTACAAGTTTATCATACAGTTACTATAGGTTATACCTAGCATGGAGCACTACAGGGCTCTGGATTTACCATAACACATAAAATGTAGTAAACTTGTAACTGCTACAGTTTAGACCACATGCAGAGTGCTACAGTGCTCACCTTTAACCACAAATGCTATACTGGCTTATAAAAGTCGGTATGCATTGAAAAGCAATATGAATTGGCCAATCATGCCCCCAACACTCTGCACCTGAGCCAATTGCCCCTTTCTTGCCCCATCCTAGCTACTCTACCAGCTGGTACTATTTTATTAAAGGCTTTTCTGTGGTATTAAGGTAGAGAGGACATTGCTGGGTGACAGCATTAGAGACAATATTTTGAATGGAAAAGACACTGTTGATGTTAAGAAATGTTAAGAATTAAAGCAACAGGAAGGCAGAAATCAGAAAAAGCAATTTACAGATGACAGTGGAAAACAGGGGTATCACCTGTCAGTCACAAACAACTCTATGGAGGCATCTTCACTGGGCCCAGCTTGTTAAGTGCACACAACTGTCAAATACACACAGACACACATACACACACACACACACACAAATATATTTACACACATACATGTATACAGATACACACACAAGCACAAACATATATTTACACAGGCATAGGCACACACACAGACACACACACACACACACACACACACACACACACACACACACACACACACACACACACACACACACACACACACACACACACACACACACACACACACTCACACACACAAACACACACACACACACACACACACACACACACACACACACACACATTTGTTGAGTGCATCTGTTTCTGTTCAATCAACAACGTGTGCATTTGCAGGACCTCATTGTGGTAGGCCTGTTTATTTCTGATACACTAACTGTGATTGTTATTATAAAATGTGCAGGTTGTACCACAGCAAGGTGTTTTTAGGAAAGAGGCCATTGTCCAGTTTGGTTCTTACAGGTAAAAGTGATACTTTTGCAGGCAGGAAGTTGTTGATGAGGGTTTGGAGTGAGTAGTCGAGTGTGTGTTATATATGGAGTCTGTTACTTGGTGCAAGTGAGTTGTCAAAAGTCTGGCATAGGATGACTGACAAGAGGATATTAATGTGAGAATGAAGGTAGGAACTGGAGTATATATATATATATATATATATATATATATATATATATATATGTGTGTGTGTGTGTGTGTGTGTGTGTGTGTGTGTGTGTGTGTGTTTGTGTGGTCTAGGAGAGCAATGCTTATAATGGTTTGAGGCTCTCAGTGAGTTTATGTGCCTTTTTTACTTTGAAAAATATGACACAGTTAGTTGTGATTCCTGCTAAGTATAGTATCCTTCCTTGACGGCACAAATATTAAGATCCTATAGCCACTTTTTGTGTAGCTTCTGGTCCAAAATTGGCAGAATTTTAATTGTCTTAAACCTTTACTGTTTTTTGCTGTGTAATTGCAGAGATACATTTTCCTCATCCACATAAAGTACTTCAAATGAGATCTTACAAACTACCTATATAAAGGGAAAGAAATGCTTTTTTGAAGATTATGGGATTCCTAGAAACACACGGCATGCCTGCACTGTACTAATATTTGAGGAGATAGCTGCACAAGGTGGCTCACAGGTAATCAGACCTGTATTACTATTGGTTCCCTATTTTCATAAATGAGAGAATTAAGAAACAAAAGTCTGAAAATACATGAGAACAGTGGATATTGAACATTGTTGTTCTCCTTTAAAGTTTTTTTTTTTGGATGGATGGCAAGTTCTATCCTCTGCACCACCTAATATGGGGTGGGGGGCAAGCCCCCCCCCACACCCCCTGAATTTATTTCTTATATATACTAACTCCTAGATTGCCATATCTCACAGAAAAGGGAATATTCAGAGACATATTGGTCTTGGACTTGCTATATGTAAGTCTGCATTCTCGGTCATTAAGTCTTGCCATTTGGGGACTCTCGCTATCTTTGCTTCCCCTCCCTTAATAATGGGAATCATACAATTTGTTTAAGGCCAGTTTTGAGAAAACCAATACCCAGCAGCCAAAAGTACAAAGACATAAAGGGGGACTTGCTTTTCACTGACAGTCTGGAGATGGGAATTGATATATAAACACTGGGAGTGCATAGGTATAAAATCCTTCTTGGGGTATATGGGGATTGCTTTGCCCTCTAAAGAAAGCTGAGCATGTTTCCTCTGAAATGGCTTTTCAGAGAGTTGGTTAACCTACACTATCCTTACAAAACAGCTCTTCAGTCTTCTCTACTAGATTATTTTGAAGTACATATGAGAAACAGTGAGGTTTTATTGTTAAAGAAAATGTTAATCTCAGTCATTTAGACAAGTCCTGCATGCTCATGAAAGCTCTAAGATTATTTAATGTCCTCCCAGTCATCAAATTAAATTAAACTGGCAGAACTGAATCAATATTCAAATTCTCACTGGTAACGCAATCCTTTACACTAGCTCTGTTCCTTGCCAGTTACATTTCCTCACAGTTTTTCCCTTTTCCTCCCACTGGAATAAGTAAATCTCATCTGTCTCCTGCACTGTTTCTGTTTACAGGCATCAGCTAAGCTACATTTTTCCTGCCCTCATGCCAATCCCCTCCCTTACTATGTACTATAATATTACACTAAATTGTTGACCAAAGCAAAAAACTTACAAGACCAAACCAAGTTAGGTACCGATGATTACTAACATATGCCTTCTGCATTTCCAGATCTCTCTCCTTTAGACAGTTCATTTTTAAAGCTTACATTTTTATTTAACTTTTACTGCCAGATTGTGAAATGCATTAAAACCACAAGTGAGTATTAGTATAACACACTAGATTTCAGTTACAGGAGTTAACCTGCTCTACATTTTACACAAACAAAACAATCTGGATAATTAAAGAAGCACAAACAACACCCGCAAAAGTGCTACGGTAATCAGGGAAATCCATTAGTGTAACTTCTAGAGTTCCCACTTATCCTGCCGCAACTCTGACAACTTCTCATCTTCCTAACACCCCTTCAGATCCGGTGCATCTAAACATTGCACAGGAAGACACAAACCAGCTAAAATGCAGCATTCTGAGACTGAGCCTCCCTTTATGGTAAAGCTAGAGGGGTAACACAGCAGGGAGTTAAAGCACATACATTTTCATTTAAAGGATACAAAGGTTAAAAGACTTTCTTTCCCATGACACAGAGACAATACATTTTACTTCAGCAAGTTCATACGCAACTGCCTTCTTCAGTAATCATCTCACTGAGTAAATTACTCTTACGTAGGTGCTTTACTCAAAGTTAATTTAACTCAGGATGGAATAATACCTATTTCTGAACAAGCAAGAATGACAAACACTAGCATTGCTTCAAGATTTAAGTAATGGTTGATGAAGGAAGAAAATACCTGCTATTAACCATTAAAGTAGCTTGGTGGTTCATTCAATACGATCACTGCCTTAGAGGTCTGAATTTCAGTCCTGACATCTGGCTGCTGCCTGTCTGGATTTTGCATATCTGTCCCAAGCATGCCTGTTGGCTGGCTATTCAAGAATTGTCCACACATACTGCATTTATCCTTGTGACTTGGATTATGACTGAAAATGATGTGCCCTAAACAATTTCACTTTCCAGTTACCAAACAAACAAACAAACAAATAAATAAAAATTATTCTCTACATATCTCCTGAAATACACAAAACATGATCAGCCCTTAAAATCCAAACATCACTTTAATTACTGACATGTTTTATCAGATACAGTTTCACTTAAAGTAATTTTCCAGTGTCTTCAATTGCATCGCAGCATTTGATGAGTCAAGTGGCATGATGCGTTTTTCCACTTGTCTGTATTTATTTATTTGGGATGCTTTTTAATCAAAAGCTTTGTAAACTTTTTTATTAACCACACCTTCCAAAACAAATATAGTATTTCCTACCCCGAAGTTACCCTTGGAGTAACATGTATTTATGTCCATGTACTTTAATGGGTTCTCTTTGTGCATACATGTTGATGAGCCCATTAACGTCTACAGATGCAACAGGCATTTCTACTACACTGATGCCACTAAGGTTAAAGTTTACTATTTTCCTCAGTGATGTCAGTGTATGAAACTGCACTTTTTACAGCTGGATTACTCCTTTGGAAGCTATGTTGAAAATGTTCCCTAATGGTTAAAGTCACTGTTTGGCAGTTTTGTACCCCATGCCATGGTGCAAAGGTAAAAAAAAAAACAATGAAAAATCACTTTGTCACACTACAAGGTTATATGGTACAAACCTGCTTCAGTGAGGAACATCTTAGTTTTCAATCATTAATAGTACATTTCAAGCAGTTTAACACAAAAATCAAGTGCTGCGTTATATCAGTAGATTAGTGTTTTTGCAGCTAGAAAAAAAAAAAACTAATAAAAGACCTATTTATATTATTTATGAAGGTGGATGGGACCACAGGGCAAGAGTGTAGCCAGGCATACTCTTTGTACTCTACTGAGTACATTTTTTTCTGAGCATCACATCAACATTTTTAGGTCACATTGTATCTATAACTGTCTAAATGAATGCCCTAACAACAAATGCCATACTGCTAATTTAAAAATAATACTTTTAATAGTTTTAGGGGAGACAGCTGAACATTTTACTTACATTTATTAAGTGCTTGGGAGTAGCATTTTGAGAAATGTGTCCATTTTTAAGTTACAGGTGTCCAAGGGAGGGGTAGCACAAAGAGCTTGTGAGTACAAAATGGAATTTGCTTGCTACACCCCTGCCACAGGGACTCTTTTTCAACCACAATCTAGTTAAAATGGCCACAGAAAATCAACACAGTGATCAAACTCACTGAGATAAAAAAATAAATGTCAAGACAGCAATGCTCCGTAAATGAAAGCTAAGAGACTTCAGCACAATACCAGTTACTAACAAACTAAAACAATGAGTAAAAAGGTCCAACTAACAAACTAAACAATGAGTAAAAAGGTCCAACTAACAAACTAAAACAATGAGTAAAAAGGTCCCAACTAACAAACTAAACAATGAGTAAAAAGGTCCAACTAACAAACTAAAATGAGTAAAAAGGTCCAAATAACAAACTAAAACAATGAGTAAAAAGGTCCAACTAACAAACTAAAACAATGAGTAAAAAGGTCCCAACTAACAAACTAAACAATGAGTAAAAAGGTCCAACTAACAAACTAAAACAATGAGTAAAAAGGTCCCAACTAACAAACTAAAATGAGTAAAAAGGTCCAAATAACAAACTAAAACAATGAGTAAAAAGGTCCCAACTAACAAACTAAAACAATGAGTAAAAAGGTCCAACTAACAAACTAAAACAATGAGTAAAAAGGTCCCAACTAACAAACTAAAACAATGAGTAAAAAGGTCCCAACTAACAAACTAAAACAATGAGTAAAAAGGTCCCAACTAACAAACTAAAATGAGTAAAAAGGTCCAAATAACAAACTAAAACAATGAGTAAAAAGGTCCCAACTAACAAACTAAAACAATGAGTAAAAAGGTCCCAACTAACAAACTAAACAATGAGTAAAAAGGTCCAACTAACAAACTAAAACAATGAGTAAAAAGGTCCCAACTAACAAACTAAAACAATGAGTAAAAAGGTCCCAACTAACAAACTAAAACAATGAGTAAAAAGGTCCCAACTAACAAACTAAAATGAGTAAAAAGGTCCAAATAACAAACTAAAACAATGAGTAAAAAGGTCCCAACTAACAAACTAAAACAATGAGTAAAAAGGTCCCAACTAACAAACTAAAACAATGAGTAAAAAGGTCCCAACTAACAAACTAAAACAATGAGTAAAAAGGTCCCAACTAACAAACTAAAACAATGAGTAAAAAGGTCCAACTAACAAACTCACACAGTGGAAATGGAAAGTCTAGCTTTGCTAGATTTTTCTTGTTGTGTTTTTTAACCAGTTGGTTTTCCTGTGTGACCTTTTTACTCATTGTTTTAGTTTGTTAGTTGGGATTTTTTGTAGACACCCTAATGTTTATGGATATCAGCTGGATACAACAACCCTGTGTTTCCAAAAGTCAAACATTCCTCTTATGCTGTGCTGATGATGCCATAAGAAGGCAGAAACATGCATGTCCACACCTAGAGGGGTTTGGCTTGACAGCCCTGACATTGTCCATAAATAGACTTAAAGGTAAAAGTAAAAGAAAAAGTCATGGACATTCAGAATTGCCAATTAGCGGAATCACCTGATATCCTTAAGGCGTAATTTGCATATATCCCATGCTGCCTCTGATACAAGAGGTTTAAGGTATCACACAGTGGAAAGTCTAGCTTTGCTAGGTTTTTCTTTTTGTGTTTTTTAACCAGTTGGTTTTCCTGTGTGACCTTTTTACTCATTGTTTTAGTTTGTTAGTTGGGATATTTTGTAGACACCCTAATGTTTATGGATATCAGTTGGGTACAACAACCCTGTGTTTCCAAAAGTCAGAAAGTCCTCTTATGCTGTGCTGATGATGCCATAAGAAAGCAGAAACATCCATGTCCACAGCTAGAGGGCATTGGCTTGATTGGCCTGACATTGTCCATAAACAGACTTAAAGGTAAAAGAAAAAGTCATGGACATTCATAATTGCCAATTAGCTGAAACACCTGATATCCTTAAGGGGTAATTTGCATATATCCCATGTTGCCTCTAAAACTATATAACATGAAACGTCAACACGTAGGGCTTAACCTGGAGCAAGTTAAATCCTCCCACTCCCTGCTAATTATAAATACTAACTCTGAGGTTACACAATCCCAAGGGAAAGGGAATATTTCACTACTGGGGGAATTGTCGATCTAGTGCGCATGATGACCATCTGTTCCTGTTGGCCAAACAGATATTGACATTATGCATGTTTCATTTTGGGTAATACACACACACACACACACACACATATTAGATATATATATATATATATATATATATATATATATACATACATATATACATATATATATATATATATATATATATATATATATATATATATATATATATATATATATATATTATTATATCAGCAATGCAACTGAATACATGTTCAAGATATAAGGTGCTGTATACCCTCAACACATACACACGTGTATATATATATATATATATATATATATATATATATATATATATATATACACATACATACATACATATATGCACACTTGTGCTTTTCTCAGTTTGTACACGGGATCATGGTGTCACATCAACAGTGACCATCACCTACAGCCAATATTCACACTATCTTTCTGTCTACCTATCTGTCTAGCTATCTTGTTTACTAAGTTTACGATTATATCAAGAATGTAACCAAATTAAAAATATAATGTGCCAAATACCAAAGTGCATTAATGATTACCATACCCAGGTCATAACTGAAAATTGTCAAATCAGACTTGTCTATTTACTATTATCAAGACTAATCAAATACAGGGGACAGCAAATGAAAATACAGTTTTACAGATTTATACATCACAGAAAACAGTCTCAATCTCTATGTTATGGATTAGAACAGACTTATCAGAATTTGAATCTGAGTGTGTTAATGAAATGAAAGTTGTAATGAGGCACTACTGAACCTACTCAATGTTACAGACTATGTATCCAGGTCCAAATCAGACAGAAGTCAGACATAGTTTACATTCACCACCTCCCCACTCCCATCTGTCAAACTGTTATGCAGGCTGTTTTAGTAATTGCCCCAGATGCATTGATTTGATTCATACCCTCTGGGAATGCCTCTGTGTGGAGCAATTGTGTCAAAACACTGAAACTGGATTCACCCCTTATTAAGTCAAACAAGGTAGTTTTGCAATCTGCAGTCTTGGTTTATTCTGCTTAGGGCTGAACAACAGAAGATGATTCTACATGCCATGATCAAAAAATGATTTTAATGAAAACACAGAAATTAGACAATTTCTGCATTCAGTATGTAGGTAACAAAATGGCTAAGAACGTAACAGCAGCCTGAATGGCAAAGTAGAGCTGTAAGAAAAGTAAAAATCGTGTAAAAGTCTGCGATTAATCAATTTCATACTTAGTGTGCATGATTTCCATCTGCTATATCCATAAACCATTACTAATTCATTTTATTTGTATTTTTTTTTCTAAAAAAACACTATTAAGTTTTGTCAGACTCTAATTTTATAGAGCAGCATTTCCATGAAAAGGCTACTTAATCTACAGCAAAGATGGGGGTCTTAAGAGAGGGGGTGACTATGGCAATCAGAGTGTGTGTGTGTGTGGGGGGGGGGGGGGTAGAGGGGCCCTGTAGGTGTTTTGCAGTAAATGTAGAGGAATTCCGGGAAAGTACTTGCACCTGCTGCCAAACTATTCCACTGTAGATATCACTGGGATGGATGATGGACCACAGATTACACTAGCATGTGTATATGCTGTTTCTTTTTCTTTTCTTATTTTTTACCTTGTATTGTTCAACTGCAGGGTATATACTACGCCTGTTGTTTCCTTGTTGTGTAAAGCACATTAAGGTATTTAAAAAGCTGTGGACAAAAAAAGTACTGAGTGCATGCTAAAAGTTACATATTCCAAAGTCTGAAACAAAGAGAAACAGAGAAACGTGACAGCTATTACACGAGTTACCTTAAAATGCATTCCATATCCTTAGTTCATAGCGCAATACAGTCTCCTTTTATTTTTGGGTTTGGAGAAAATTTTAATAAGTAGAAATTGTATTTTTAAACATTGTCTTCTTAGAAAAAGTTTCCCTTTAAGAATATTATTGCTTAATTTAGCTCTTTGATCTTGTGACAGACATTCACCAATCATTGGATATTTTATGATATTTAAGACTGTGTTGTGTGGCTTTCTAATTGTTTCTGATGAAGTCAAGGTTTCATTGACGAAAGCGCTTAATTCCTTATATTATTTTGTGATAATAAAAGAGTAACGTGGACTCGCAACATTAGTGCTATTCTTTTCTTTAATTGTTTTTTTGGAGCACTAATTTACCACCATTCATTTTGGTTTATTCCTTTGTAAAGAGACCAGCCACTGCAGAAGGCTTCTAGGAAAACTATGGTAAGCAAGATAAGATTTGGCATGTGACCGTAACATAATAGCTAAGTGTAAACCAGTGTGGAAAACAGAGGAAGATGATTGTAAACCGTACCGCATAACCGATGGTGTTATTAAATAAAACAATGCTCTGTGAAGCACTTCAGTGAAAGCTGTACAAAATGAGCTTCAGTCAACTAGAGAAAATATAGTATAAAAGACCATATGCAATGGATTTTTTACAGTTTCTTTCTGGTGTAATTTTGCTCTCAACATGTAAAGTGGGCTCTTTGATTCTAAAATACATAGTTGTTACTTCACCTGAACTATGTTTCTTAAGTTTAGTAAACTTCTTTTTGTATTTACTGTAGACTGAACAGCTGCCTAGTTACTTTCTGACTCCATGCTATGTGGTCTCTGACAATGCAGAGAGTTTGTAGCCGTAGCAGATTTTAACAAATAAATGCAGGACCGTCAGTCAGTCAAACAATAAATCAAGCAATAAATGCAGTAATATTCAAATAAAAACACAGCTGAACAGAATAAGATTCTTTGTAAACTGCACATTGCTTGGCATACTGCATTATACCATAGACCACAGTGATTCAAATAGGGTATTTGAATCACCCGAATGATCAGGAAAGCATGTTTGTGTTACGCATTGACTGGATTAGTGCTGGAATGAAATCTTTTGGAAAATTCTGTGCATATAAGAAAATGAAGATGTGATAAAGATGACACTGAATATGTAATGATGACAATAATGCTGTTAATGATGAAGATGATGAGTAAAATGTTGAAGAAGATATTGAAGATGCAATTAATGATGGCAAAGATGTCAACAGTGATGCTGACAATGCAATGACACCACTGATGTGATGAATATAATGTGATGGAGATATGCAGATGACAATGACAGTAATGATGAATATGAGGCAATAATGAAGATTCAGTGAAGATATCCAAGATGCTGCTGCTGCTGATGACAGTGATGATGTAGTGAAAATGATGAAGTTGAAGATAATGAACATGAGATGAAGATAACAAAGATGATGATAACGATGATGAAGATAATGAAGATAATGAACTTGTAATCAAAATGATAATGATTATGATGATATTGCAGTGATGATGATGATGACATGAAATCAATTATTAGTAAGTATAAACATATGATGAAATTGCAAGGAACATGATGCAATGAAGATGACTAACAAAGATGGAGATTATGATGCATCTTTTCATTCATGATTTTCATCACCTCTTCATCTTTTCCACTGCATTATCTTCGTAACATCATTTTCATTGTCATCATCATTGAATCATTACATTTTCATTGCCTCCATCTCATTATCACATTATCTTCATCTTATTTCATCACATACTAATCATAACTGTAGTATTTTCATCAGTATCTTCATTGTCTTCATTGCCTCTTCATCTTCACTGCATATTCATCATCATTGTCTTTATACATGTTTAGAACACATTTGTCTTTATTGTCTGTATGCCACTGCATAGTCATCTTCATATAATTACTGCCACTATCCTCACTGCATCATCATCATCATCATCATCATAATACTCTTCATTATATCTGCAGTCACTTCACTGCATCTTTATTTTCTTCATCACTGTCCTCTCCCACATATCTTAATCACATTCTGTCATCATCTTCATCACATCATAATCATCTTCATTATCTTCATTTGTATGAGTTATCTTCATCATCTTTGTCATCTTCATGGAAACTTTATCACATCTTCATCTTCAGAGGTACACAGACTATTCCAGCAGTTTTGATTCTAGCACTAATCTCATTCAGTGTATAACACTTTTACTGTAAGGATACAATTGAAATGGCTCACATACCCCTAATTTTCTTCCTGTAAGTGGTCATCCCATCACATACCCCTAATTTTCTTCCTGTAAGTGATCATCCCATTGTAAACAACTACTTAATACAGTGTCATGTCTGTGCTATTGCACTGTATGCCAAGCAATACAGTTATTATGTAACTTATAGTGTTCCATTTTGCTTTTGTTACCTTTTACATGAATTAACTGCATTTAGTTATTTCCTGATTTGCTCTCTAACTGACTGATTGTACTGTACTTTAACTTTATGTTTTGAAATCTGCTGCACACTACAGAAAACATCTCCCCACTTCAAACTGTTTGTTCCAAGAACTGCACCATCAGAAGGCAGATTCAAATGGCATGAAATCAGGATGTAACTGGACGACTGCTCATCTTACTGTACAAATAAACACAGTTTTATTAAACTTAATACATATAGCTCCAATGAAGTAACTAATGTAAAAAAAATATTTTAGAACCAGAAAGCCCACTTTATATGATGACAGTACAATTACAGCAAAAAGATACGGTATGAAAAACATTGCAAGTGATCTTTATGTCTACAAAATATAGTGGACTTTTCAAAACCTTCAGAAGAGAGCTATTTCCTACTAAATGACACAGATAATTTTAAATACTGTAAAATAATTAGTAAAAGAAACAGAATATTTCATAATACGATTATGACACTGAAAAGCAATTGTTATTAAGGTAAAAGGCACTTTGTGGTCATTAGAAACCTTTGACATTCAAACCCATGTAATGTAGATGGTTTGTGGATGGTTATCATACAATAATGTCCACACTCATTGTTTAATTACTGTGGCATCAACAGTGTAACAGACAAAGGCTGAAACTGGTGCTCCAGTAGAATCACACATGTAGGACGTTATTCAGGCAAGAGTAGTGTAGTGTACACATGAGATGTTACTGGACACCAGTACTGTGAAGCATGTGAAGTATTACTAAAAACCTTAAATGGCTGTGCAAATAAGACATGGACTCAGCAACAAAACATTAATTAAGCATCCATAATGTAATATGTATGGGATACTGCACATTTATCAGCAGTGTACTGCATGTAAAAAAATAATGAAGCATGAGTAGTGTGGTGAAAGTGTGACAGTTCTGCAGCATTAGTATGGTGACAGTGTAACTTACCATCCAGGTAGAGCGGGTTACTGTAAATACATCATGAATATAAGTCACACTAATGTGACCTGCATGTTATACTATATTATCATCAGAAAATTAAATGAGTAAATGTCTATTATCCTAGACCAGACTAAGTAAATGCATACATTTGAAGGACATTACTGATAAATTAGTCCAATCAGTGCAGTGTCCTTAGAAAACTTAACGTCAAAGCAATAATCATGCATCCAAATTGCCATCATAACTATGACTAGTTTTTGTCATAACAGATACTGAAGTACAGCTAGAAACACCCATATATAATTTAGCTACATGTATAATGTTCATAGGTTCATAGGTTCATAGGTTCATACTAGGCTATCTGCCCTAGGGCATTTATAAGCCTAGCCAGAATGTGTTTGGCTTTCGCCACCCATTTTAAATTTATTTTGCTATGCCCTTTTTCGAGGTTAGTATACTATGCCTCTATCTAACAGTGACACAGAAGTGATACCCGGGGTAAACCTACGATCTCCCATCCACTCATCAAGATTCCTCTTGAAGAGAGTCAATGAGGGACTCTGCCTAACCTGGACTGGGATTTTATTCCAGAGTGAAGGGAGTCTCTGGGTTATGAATCTGTCCCTCCAGCATGTCCTATTTATTTCAGTGCTGAAGTTCAAGTCTCTCGGCGTAGCTCGATGGGATTTGGATTTTCTGAGGTGCAGCATGTCCATTAATTCGGGTTGGACATGGCTTTATCGTCAGGCACAGATCTCCTCTGAACAGGCGGTATGCCACTGAGTAGAGCTGGAGTTTCTTTAACCGGGCAGCATATGGCATCTGTTTGAGCCCTTTGATCCTCTTGGTGAGGTACTTTTGGGGTCTTTCCAGTTGCTGCAGGTGTCTGGTAAGGTACATCCCAAAAGGGGCATTGTACTCAATTATGGGCCTGATGAGGGATGAGTAAAGAGGCACGATGACCTCCCTGATCTAGATGTGAATCCCTTCATGATTAGGTGGGCTATATAAAATGTTTTTCTAACCACTTTGGCCACGTGGTTGTCAAATGAGAGATTGCTATCAACTTGGGTCCCCAGGTCCCTAATTACTTCTTCTGTACTTAATGGATTTCCACCTATGTGGTAATTTGTGGGCACTTTGTTTTTGCCAAAGGGGATGACTATACACTGTTTGGCATTTAGCTTGAGGCCATGGCTCTGGCACCAGTTGTCTGTTTCTATGAGGCCCTTTTGGAGGATGCTTGTGTCGGCTGGAGAGTCGATTATGGCACCCAGTTTGCAGTCATCTGCGAACTTGGTCAGCCACAGTCGTTCCGTGTTGGCCTGTACCTCCGAGAAATATATACCGAACAAGAGAGGTCCCAGGACTGAGCCTTGTGGGACACCACTTGTAACTGGTTTGGAGTCTGACATGGCTCCAGCAATTCTAACCATGTGGGTTCTGTCCTTGAGCCAGTTTGCAATCCATCTAGTGACATAGGGGTTTATATTTAAGCTGGTGAGCTTATCTATAATGCCCGAGTGGGGTATTGTATCGAAGGCTTTTGCGAGGTCCAGGTAGGCTGTGTGGACCACCTTCCCTCGTCAATGGCCTTGGTGACTGTTTCAAAGAAATCAACCAGGTTTAAGAGGCAGGATCTGCCCTTAACAAAGCCGAACTGGGTAGGATCCAGTGTTTGTAGGTCCCCAATATCTTTATTTATGAGGTCCATGATGATCCTTTCCATAGCTTTGCAGACCAAGCTAGTCAGGCTTATGGGCGATAGTTTCCAGGATCCGTTGAGGCACCACCTTTATGGAGAGGGACCACTGTTGCTGTACGCCACTCTTTGGGCACATATCCTGTAGTAAGGCTGAGATTGAACAGTAGTTTTATGTTTGGGTTTAGCTCTTCTTTGAGTTCATGTAGGGCCGCCGGGACACCATCTGGTCCCATTGATGCTGTGTTTTTGCTTTGGAGAGGCGGCTCTTACCTGAGCATCTGAGATGTCAGGGGCAGCACTCTGGTGGGGTAGATATTTGCCCTTTTGGTGGGGGAGGGGAGAAATTTGCGCTGTACCTGTCAGCTAGGATGTAGGCAATGTCTGTGGGTTCGTGTATTTTTGTCATTTTGGACTAATTCTGAGCATATCTGGGAATTACCACCCAGGTTCCTAACATAACTAAAGAAAGCCTTGTGATTATCCTTAGTGTCCTGTGCAATTTTTCTCTCGAAGCTGGCCTTAGACAATTTTATGTGTGCCCGTAGTTTTGCTAATACTGATCAGTGATGCCTTCCCTTTTTGGGATTTTGCTTTATCATTTAGTAGCTTCCTCCTTCTATTGTATAGTTTGTTTATGGCTGGGGTCCACCAGACAGGACGTCTGCCTTTGGAGGATTGGGTCTTGGTTTTATTTGGGATCGCATGATCCATGCATTCCTGAAGGTGTTCATAGAATGCGTTTATAAAGGATTCTGTGGTCTGGGCTGTATTTTCCACAGGCCCGGGGGCTTTGAAGGATTCCACCTCAGTTTTGAGGAGTGTAAAATTTGCTTTAGAGAAGTTTTTCACTGTGGTTTTCTGGGCAGGGAAAAATTTAAAAAATTTAAAATCTAAAATTTGCCTGGCAGCCTCCACTTGCAACATGTTCCAAAGGATAAGTTATATAAATTCTGACATTATCACTAAGAAGGTGATATAATTAATTTTCTTCCTTGTTCCACAGAATAACAACGTTTATAGCATGATAAAGCAGGGTCCTAGCTACCAGCTTCTATGGCACTTAAATCAGACAAGTAATGGCCCCAAAACCTGACTTTAGCAAAGACGTCTTGTTCTGCAGTGAAATTTATAATTACCTATTTGATTTAAAAAAATCACACACTGCATCTGTGACTGAGAAGAATTAAGATATGATATCTTCCAAGCATCTGAGAATAATTTACTGCACATCATCAAGTCAAATGGCATTGGCAATACTTCGTCTAGGGATAAAAAAACTCTTCTGCAACATCAACAGAATGGTTTGGAGGGACAAGTACATCTCTCAAAAGATATTGCTGCTCTGGAACAGGACCCCTATCCACATAAAACAAAGTTTATCCCTGTCCATATCCAAGTACAGCTTGGATCTATGGAAGGGAAACAGAAAATGTACCCCAGGACTGCCCCTTTACTACTATTGGACAGAAGTGGCTCCTAAATGCTTTATCCCATGCATATGTCTCCTCAGATTATCTATGGTATGATCCCAGTTATCATCATTACGGGTAATATATGACTATTGACCATGGGATGGGTAAAGCCAATCTCTAACCAAATGGGGTAGGTTAATTCAAGCACAAAAAGGGAAACTGGCTAGACTTACAATGGCTCTCAAAGTCAGCCTAGCACTTAACTATGAGCCTATGAATGAGTCACAGGACTAGCATCCTTTTGATTCAATTATATTCAAATATATCCTCTCACACCATACACTACTAACATCATTTTCAACACAAAATAAGAAATTATGTACTCACCATGACATTCCATGTTTGTTGTCCATCAAATGCTCAAGAGCTTCCACCGGCTCGTGGCGGTACCTTATGCCATGATGCTCAGGGAAGATTACCCAGATTTTGTTTGCAGATACCACAAAAATTATACAGTAGTTGTTGTTGTTGTGTCTTATGCATGTCTCCACACAGAAGGCGGCTAGAGAGAATTTCGAAGACAAACGCCTTACTGTGAGGCTTAATAATGCTACCGCAGCACCACCACCGCAGTCACAGTAGTATATAACCATATTATAGAAGAGACCAAGAAGGGAGTCAAAGACATAGTAACCAATCTTAATAAGAACCACTCGATCCTCCAGGAGCAAAGGTGGGGGAAGGAGGGTGGGACACAAGAATGAAGGGGACATGGACAACAAACATGGAATGTTATGGTGAGTACATAACTTCTTAATGTTATGTTGTCCTATCTCGCCTTCATTCTTTGCTGGTTGGGACAGCATCCCTAGCACCTTCTTTCTTGGGTGGCTCAATGGAGAAAACTCTTCAGAACAGCAGACTCAAAGGAGGCCCTGTTCCTGGAGGCCAAATCGACTTTGTAATGAGGGATAAAGGTATGAGGGTTTACCCATCTTGCTGCTGCACAAATGTAATCCATAGGTAGCCTCACTTGAAAGGCATATGAGGTAGACATAGCTCTTGTAGAATGGCCTTTCACTTTCCCTGAAAGTTCTCTGTTCTAAGATCTATATGTGTAAATTATACAGTCTGTAAGCCATTTGGAAAGTGTGACTTTTGATATTGGGGCTCCTTTCTTTTTGTCTGAAAAGGATACAAATAACCAGTCTGATTTTCTGAAGTCCTTTGCTCTATGCAGGTAGAAATGTAACTGTCTATGCATATCTAACTGATGTAATTTATATTCTGCCTTGTTGCCATAGTTTGGGAAAAAGACTGGTAAATCAATGGATTGATTTAAATTGGCTTCTGAACACACTTTTGGTAAAAAAGAGGATTGGTTCATAAGGAAACTCTATCTTTGTGAAAAATCAAGTAAGGAGGACATATTGACAAAGCTTGAAGTTCAAACACTCATGTAGCAGATGTAATAGACACCAATAGTGCTGTCCTCTATGATAAAAACTTAATGTCACAAGATGATGCTGGTTCAAAGGGAGGAAGAATCAACATAGACAGAACAAAATTTACATCCCATGGTGCTGAAGGTTTCTTTATTGGAGGCCTCAGTAAAAAAGTACCCTTCAAGAAAGCCTTACAAAGTCTGTGGGACATGATTCTTAGACCCATTTCCCCAATATGATAGTTAGATATAGCAGCTAATTGAACTCTAATAGTAGCTGCTGGCAGGCCTTCATTAAAAAGCTTAGCATAAAAGTTTAACATGGCTGTTATGGGGGCAGTAAAGGGATCAATATGATTTTTGCAAGCCCAACAGGAAAATCTTTTCCACTTGCTAGAATATAACTTTCTGGTTGAAGGCTTATGAGCCAAAATCAATATATGTTTTACTGCAGGAGAAATATCAGGAAGCCTGGCTATTATTGGAACTGGAGCAGCCAAGCTGTCAATTTGAGGGTTTGAAAAGATGGATGGAGTGACCCTGATGGATGGGTCAGGAGATCTGGAACTAGGTCCAGAATCCATGGCTCCTCCAGAAGATGGGGCCATAGAAAGGGAAACCAAATCTGACAAGGCCAGTATGGAGCAATGAGTATTATTCTGCTTTCCAATGTGCTGGCTTTCTGCAGGAATTTCGATATCAAGGGAAAAGGGGGAAAGGCATAGAGGAGACCCGAGGGCCAATCTTGTACAAGTGCATCCCTTGGTGACTCCCCTGAGGGGGGAGATCAGGGCAAAGTAGCTGCTGCATTTGGTATTCATGGACGTGGCAAAGAGGTTGCGGCAAGGCTGGCCCCACATGTGGAAAATCTCTTCCGCAGCCTCCTGTTTTAGGGACCACTCATGAGGCATCAGAATAGCTCTGCTGAGTTTGTCCACTATCAAGCTGAACTTGTGCATTGCTATTAGAAAGCTTTGGGAAGAGACTGCCCATTGCCATACTCTCTGGGCCTTGCAACATAGGGAGTAAGATTTGCTTCCCCCTTGTTTGTTTATATACTACACCATCGACATGTTGTCTGTTTGAATTGCAATTGTTCCTAGTGGACAGGAGTTCTGAAATGCTTGCAAAGCCAAGAGTACTGCTCTCATCTCTAGGATGTTGATATGCAAGTGGTACTCGTTTTCCTGCCAAACACCTTGGACAGTCTTTCCCAGATAATGCCCTTGCCACCCTATTTGAGAAGCATCCATGGTTACTGTGGCTACAGGCTGGGGAAGGACAAACGGTTGACCTAAGGTCACTTGAGTGGAGTGAAGCCACCAGCACAGGTCCTTTCTGCAGGATTCCATTACAATAATTTTGTGAGACATGGGTAGCTACTACATGGATCACTGGGTGAATAATAGCCACTGAAGAATTCTCATGTGTAAGTGAGCTAAAGGTATCAGGATTATCGCTGCCGCCATAGTGCCCAAAACTTTCAAAACAACCTTCGCCTGTACTTTCTTGGTTAAGAGGTTCCTGACCTGAAGATGTAAGATTTGAATCCTCTCAGAGGGAGGTTTGGTTAACATTTCTCTTGTATCTAAGTCTGCCCCTATAAATACAATACACTGTGATGGCAACAAGGTAGATTTTTCAAAGTTTATCATGATGTCTAGCTGGGAGCAAAGGTGAATGGTGGTGTCTTTCACTCTTGTTAGTAGATGCTTGGTGGTGGTGGTTAGGAGCCAGTCATCTAAGTACGGAAACACCCAGAATCCTAGACACCACAAGTGAGCCCGTAACTACTGCCATGCATTTGGTGAACACTCAGGGGGCTGTAGTGAGACCAAAGGGCAGAGCTCGAAACTGGTAGTGACTGGCTCCCAGCTGAAAGCGCAAATGTCTCCTAGATCACCTGTCCATTTTTATGTAGTAGTATGCATCCCGGAGATCTATAGAGCACATCCAATCATCTTTCCCCAGAAAGGGGAGTATCAACTGCAGTGTCACAATCCGGAACTTTGATTACTTGACGGATTTGTTTAGTCTGCTGAGATTCAGAATGGGCCTCCTGTCCCCTGTCTTTTTTGGAACTAAAAAGAACCTTGAGTAAGTTCGGGATCCAATTTGTTCTGCGGGGACATTTTGGATGACTTTTTTTTCTAGCAACTTTTTTACCTCTAGAGTTGCATGATCCCTTTCACTGGGTGGAACATCTGGGGCTGATTTTTTTTCTAATGGGGGAGAGGAAAGGGTATGTAATAACCTCTGGATATCGTTTGTACCCATTTGTCTCTTGTGATTTCTAGCCAGGCATTTGGGTACAATGACAAGTGACCCCTGACTGCCTCCAGAGATGGCCAGATGGGCCTCCTCTCAGGAGCGTTGAAAGGGTTTACCAAGGAAGGAGTCCCTGTCACCCTGGTTTTGCAGACCCCCTCTGCTGCGTGGTCGGTGTCTTCCATTGTTACTTCTCTCTCTGCCCCTGGGGGAAGAATCACCACATGCGTCTGGGAAAGCTCTTTGGGACTTACGAAACCACATTTCCCACCTTCTGATCTTTGGGATAAGGTCTGGTAGGAAGGGAGAAATGGACTCCAACAGCAGAAAGAGTCTTTCCTTCCTGTTCGCACCTAGTTAGGGTCACTTTATATTTTGGCGTGAACAAGGATGAGCCGTCAAATGGGGCGTTAATAAAGGAAGACTTGAAGGGTTCTTCAAAATTACATAAGCGCATCCAGGAATGCCTCCTTAAGGAAATTCCTGTACCTGCTTCCCTACTCATTCCATTGGCTGTATAGGAAATAAGTCACATGGAGGAATTTACCAAAGCATTTAAGGTGGAGAGCTGCGAGGTAACTTTGTCCAAGACCCCCGCAGCTACAGGACCTTAGAAGGTATCTCCTAGCTACTTCAGGAGATCCCTCTGAAGCCTAGTGAAATGGGTCAGGTAGTTCAGAGACAGAAGAGCAAAGGATGCTGAAGAAAACATATGCTTTCCATATCTGTCCATCATTCGAGATTCTTTATTCAGTGGATGTTCAGATGAGGATGTCTCAGACAATTCCTTCTTGGTGGCTGCCGCCACCACCATAGTATCTACCGGGACACCTTTACTCAATAAATCCTTGTCTGTGGGGGCAGTAATGAACCTATTTGGCCTCCTAGGAACAGGCTCTACTGAATCCAGAGAGCTCCATTCCTTCTGACTAACTACACCCATAAGCTGGTCGAAAGGCGGAGTCACCCAAGAGGTGGAGGGGCGAGATCCGAAAGCCTCCAGGTACACAGACTCATCCTCAGAAGGGTTAATGGGCTTCCAGCCACCTCTCTGTTTAAGGATCTCTAGGATGTCCATAAAGGAGACATACTCAGAGGGTGACCCTGGGGACCCTTTTGACTCATCAAGGTCCATGTCTGAAGTGATGGACACCTCAGGGTAGTCTACATGTTTCCTCTTACATAACCTCTTCTGAGGGACCTCCTCAGAGGGGTACTCAGGGGAGGTTTCAGAAGAGATGGCTTCACCCAGTGGGGCATTCTAGGACTTCAAGTCTCCACGCCTGGGAGGGAGGGATGGCAAAGAATCAGACTCTGGTGCTCTGGGGGGAAGAGTGCTAGGCTCTGACAGTGGAGCCATCTGAGGTGAAAGCACTCTCCTCATGACCTCAAAGGCACCACAGTCCAGCTCCAAGAAAGCTCCCAGCTCTGAGGAACCAGAAGAATCCCCCCAAGCCAAGACGGTGGGCTCCAAGGTGGATGTAGGCACCGAGCTCACCCGCGCCAAAGCCTTGTGAGGTAGATTCAGGTCAGATAACTGTCCAACTCGACTCTCCTCCCCAGACCCAATGGGTGAGCGTCGGTCCCTAGACCCCTCGAAGTCCAATGCAACCGAAGAGGTCAAAGCGGTAGTCAGGGCCAAAGAACCCAAAGCAGGACTCGGCACCAACGGTTCCACTGCAATCGGATCCAAGTACTCTGGCTCCGAAGCCACAGCATGGGTCGGAGGAGGAATCAACGAAGGGGAAGTGATGTTGGTCAGTCTCAAATCCTTTGGGGTTGGGTCAACAGAATCTTAACCAGTGCTCACATCTGTAAAAGCCTCTTGACCACCTGCTCCACATCATCATCCGAAAGGCTCCTGGAGGACTGAGAGGATGGGGTCGAGGACCTCACTGATTGAAAGATTGGAGAATGCAATACAGAAGAGACCAGTTCCAGAAAAGGGGACTGGCTCCAAAGACAAAACTCTGTCAGCTCCAAAATCACTAGGGGAGCTGAAGAGGTAGCTTTCTTGGGCCTGAAAGCCTTCAGGTCCGTAGATGACTCTTTACATGTTTTTTTTGTAGGTTCCGATGATGGAGCCGTGGAAGATGATCTTTTTGAAGATTTCTCCGATCTTGAAGATGAAGACTGATCGGAGGATTTAGAGGGACTCTGATTCCCTTCTAGAGCCTCAGTAAAAGGTACCTTCAACAAGCCCCTGACTATCAACTTATTCTTTCTCTCCATCAAAACTCTAGAGCTGAACGCATGACAGAATGAGCATGGCTCTTGCAGGTGGACAGCGCCTAAACAATACACACAACTAGTGTCTCTGTCAAAGACATCTTTTGACTGCATTTGTCACATTTTTTAAAGCCCGAAGGCTTAGTTTCTTTAGTATCCTTAGACATCATTCAACAAGAAGCCAAAAAAAAAAAAACCTAAGACAAATCACAACTTTTTTTTTTTTTAAATATAAAGTTAGCACACCAAAGGAGAAACTCAAGTATAGGTAGTAGTAACAAGAGAAGTCTCTAATTCAAACAACAAACTCCTCACAGTAAATGGAAAATGGGGAAGGAAAGGAAAGCCCTCTAAGTTAAACGGGCCAAAGGGAGGCCTTTAACTCAAACAGACTACCCAACGATAAAGGGATAAGAAATAAAAAGTTAGTTTTAACAGCAAAAGATCCAAAAAAACTCTCTTACGTAAGCAAGTTTGGGGCCCAGGATAGGGAGAAAAAGCAAACAGGCCTAGTGGTAGACAACGGCCAACAACAAACAGTACACACTCAACAACAGACAGAAAAAGATGCATCAAACAACTGTAATAATAAACTGTACTAAACACACACTAAATATTTGTTAGAAAAATACAAGAAAAAGAAGAAATTGTTTCCACTTAGCCTGGAGCCTAGAGGAAGCACCCGATCTTGTTTAGCGGCAAACGAGATCTGGGTAATCTTCCCTGAGCATCATGGGATAGGGTACAGCCACGAGCTGGTGGAAGCTCTCGAGTTTTTGTATAAGGCCGAGTCGAAACAGATTATCGGTTCTGAACCCAACCAGCAAAGAATAAAGGCAACATAGGACAATATAACATCATATATCTTCCAAAAATATGCAGCTTGGTTTATCTGTGTTTTGCCACCAATACTGCTCCCAACCTGGGCATTGAAGGCACAGCAGTTGGGGTGAGGGAGAGGAAGTGCCAGTTGCAGGCAGTAGGAAGGCACACTGTGGGACAGATGAAGAAATGAAGAAACTGGAAGCCAAAGTAGCCCCCAATTACACAGGTCAAGCAGAACAGATTACAGGGGTTTGGTCATGGTAAAGCAGCCTTGAGAAAGACAAAAGAAGGCAAGAGGAGATGAGGTCATGCAGCCCGTAGATGAATGCAGTGCGAGACAGAGAAGACCTAAGACAGGTGGACATGACTGTTATGGGTTTGGCATAATGGTTAAAGTGCTTGCTTTAGAGATAGAAAGTACAGGATTTGATTCTCACCTTTGGGAACTATGGTTAGGTTTAGAAAGGTCCCCTAGTGTCATTAGCCTAGTAATCAACCTATGAACTTAAAAAAAGAAGGAAGGTGGCTCTGAATAGAGAGAAGTGGCAATAACTGATGAGAAATGCAACACTCTGTCCTTTTGGTCAACATTTTTGCACATAGGCTACAACCACAAAGATTACAATACTTTGTGGTTAGAGTACATGCAAAAAAAATGCATATTTTGAAGATCTCAGGCAAAATTTCTATAAACAAAATATTTCTCCAACACTAAATCTAAAGGCTTACTCCATTCAGATTGTGGTGTTCAAAAATTTTCAAACTGACAATAGTGTAACATACCATAAACCTTTGCATAACTTACAATATAAAAATAACTTTGCAGTACAACATACAAAAGATTCGAAACTATCAGCCAGTAGCAGTGCAGTGCATATAAAACACTCCTCAAATGTCACAGACATATGATATATATTATGTGAGCATAAGCAGTAGGACATGTTCAACACTGTCAAGAGAGCAGTGCACTGTCTGTAAGATGTTACTGTAGCATCAGCAAAACACACGGCATATTATGTAATCTTCACAATACTCAACATTGTGGTGCATGTACTGTGAGAAAACTCTTCTAATAACTACAGCAAAATACATGTGAAATTTTAGTGAGTACCTGTAGAGTAGCAAGAAACAGACATGCTAAGAACCATTAGCAGGGTACACATGGGACATCACTCACTGTAAGCATTACGGTATACACGTGACATTATTTTTAACTTCAGTAATGAGCCACGTGTGTGATACTACTGAAGCAACAGCAATGCAATGTGGATGAGACATTACATAAGCAACAACAGTGTGGAACATATGGTAACATTATCTAACCAAGTGTTGTATATACACATGGAACAACATTGCAAGACTAGTAAAGCATCATTACTGCAGTGTATGAGACATTCCTGTGTGAAACATCAACAAACATCAACAAACCTTCAAAAGCATCGCAGACCTCCAAAACAGACACCCAAAAATCCTGCACCTCCCGTCACAAATCAGACAACACATAAAACACAAAATCAGTGTGCTGCATAATCACAGCCCTTAAGGTGAAATAACATACCTAACACACTAGTAATAGGCGACTCTATAGTCAGGCACACTGACGTCCCACTCACTAGGTTGGACAAGGAGAAGGTTACTGCTAGCTGCCTGTCGGGAACCAGAATCCGCCACATAACAGAAGCACTCAGGTCACTCCAGAACAAGTACAAATATGACTCTGTCACTGTTCATGTTGGTGTGAATGACCTGAGACGTACATCCCTGGACTACATGAAAAGAGACATGGAAGAGCTCTCTGATCATGTAGCCCAGGCGGGTATGACCCTGAGTAGCATCCTGCCCTCACCAAGAATGATACCACAGTATAAAGAAAAAATGATCAATTTCAACAATTGGCTAAGCTTCTGGTGTCATTCAAAGGGGATCCAGTGTTTGTCAGCCTGGGACGACATGCTCGACAAGTCTCGTTGCTTCGCAAGAGTCGGCTTGCACCTGTCACCCCTAGGCTTTCGAATACTGGCCAAGGCTCTTGCTGCCCCCATAGTGCCTTTTTTAGGCAAGGCTCAAAAGTCAAACCCACCTTCATAAACAGCACAAATAAAAAAATGAGGGTTATGCTACTCAATGCCAGGAGTTTAAATCTCAAAATGCATGCACTCAAAGCACTCCTCAGTATGGAGAACATCGACATCTGTGCAGTAACTGAAACCTGGTTCAAGGCTCCACACAGCACCCCAGCACCACCGGGCTACAACTCATACCACACATTTCGGCCACGGAACATGGGCCGAAACACAAAAGGAGGGGGTGTATCCATATTCATCAAGGATACCTACACCTCCAGGTTAGTGGTGCAGCATGATACCTCCGAGATCATCCATGTGCAACTAACATCAGGCAAATCTGCAATGCAAATTGTGGCCTGCTACAGATCACCCTCCATGACCCAGGATCACCACTCCACCTTTCTGGGGAGATTGGAAAACCTGAAGGTCCTACCGAACACCCTGACATTGGGCGATTTCAATTACCCTACCATTAACTGGGAAAACTACTCAAATACAAACTCCCAGGTCCAGCGCTTCCTGGAATTTATCAACTCAATCCCCTGGATCAGCTAATAAACTCCCCTACCAGAGGTGAAAACATATTGGACCTGGTCATCACCAACATGGGCGACAGGTGTTCCATACTGGAGGTTAACTCATCACTGGTTAGATCAGACCATAAACTAATCACTCTGGATGTCCACACCATACCACCACCTCCAACCAAGGAAATCACAGTGAAAAACTCTTCTATAGCAAACTTCACCTTACTTAAGATAGAGGTGGTAAGTTTCACAGTCCCCACGCTAAAGGATAACAGTGTCCAAGATGCAGGAACCTTTACAAATGCACTCTATAAGCACCTACAAGGATGCATGGATCGTGCCATCCCCAGCCAAACCAAGACTCACTCCCCTAAGAGAAGAAAACCAGTCTGGTGGACCCCTGCCATAAACAGGCTATACAACAGAAGGAGGAAACTAGTTCAGAAAAAAGCAAATCCCAAGAAGGAAAGACATCCCTGATCAGTATCAGTAAGAAACTAAGGTCCCTCATAAAATCCTCCAAGGCTAACTTCGAAAGAAAAATAGCCAAGGATTCAAAAGATAACCACAAAGTCTTCTTTAGCTATGTCAAGAATCTAAGTGGCAACTCACAGATATGCTCTGAGCTAGTGCAGAATAGCACAAAATATACTGAACCCACTGATATTGCCAACATCCTGGCAGATAGATTCAGTGCAAACTTTACCCCCTCTCACCTCCAAAAGGGCCCACAACAATACCAGAAAAGTGTAGTGTCCTGGAAATCACAGATGCACAGGTGAAAACAGCCCTTTCAAAAGCCAAAAGCACAGCATCAGTGGGGCCAGATGGTGTCCCAGGCTGCGTCTTGCACAAACTACAGAACGAACTAACACCCCCATCTATACACACTGTTCAACCTCAGCCTCTCCACAAGCTACATGCCCATAGAATGGCGCACAGCAACGGTTATTCCTCTCCACAAAGGAGGGGCCACAACTGACCCTGGTAACTATCACCCCATAAGCCTGACTAGCCTGGTCTGCAAGGCTATGGAGCGCATCATCATGGAACTCATTAACAAAGACATTGGGAACCTCCAAACACTTAACCCAACCCAGTGCGGCTTTGTTAAGGGCAGATCATGCCTATTAACCTGGTTGACTTCTTCAAGACAGTCACCAAGGCCATAGATGAGGGGAAGGTAGTTCACACAGCCTACCTTGACCTAGCCAAGGCTTTTGACACCATTCACCACTCAGGAATTATAGAAAAGCCAGCCTTAACATAAACCCCTACATCACAAGATGGGTTGCCAACTGGCTTACAGACAGAACTCACACGGTAAGAATAGAGGGCTCCAGGTCCGACTCTAAAGCAGTCACAAGTAGTGTCCCACAAGGCTTGGTCCTGGGACCCCTACTGTTCGGCATATACTTCTCAGAAGTACAGGCAAACACAGGAGGACTATGGCTAACCAAGTTCACCGATGACTGCAAACTGGGAGCCATAATTGACTCTCCAGCTGACATGGACATTCTCCAAAAGGGCCTTACTGAGACGGACACCTGGTGTCAAAGTCATGGTCTCAAGCTAAATGCCAAAAAATGCATAGTCATCCCGTTTGGGAAAAACAAAACACCCATGAATTACCACATAGGTGGCAGCCCCCTTAATACAGAAGAGGTAATAAGAGATCTGGGGACCCAGGTAGATAGTAATCTCTCCTTTGACAATCATATTGCCAAAGTAGTTAAGAAATCCTTCTATGTAGCTCATCTAATTACTAAAGGGTTTGCATCTAGAAATAAAGAGGTTATAGTGCCTCTCTACTCATCACTCATCAGACCCATCATAGAGTACAATGCCCCATTTGGGATGTACCTCACAAGACACTTCCAACAGCTGGAAAGACCACAAAAGTACCTCACCAAGAGGATTACTGGCCTCAAACATATGTCCTATGCAGCCCGACTGGAAAAACTCCAGCTGTACTCAGTCGCATATCGCTTACTCAGAGGTGATCTCTGCCTGACTTACAAAGCCATGTCCAACTCAAAATTGATGGACATGCTCCACCTAAAGAAATCCAAGTTACTGCGAGCCACTCGCTCTAGTGAGCTAAACCTCGTCACAACAATAAATAGAACATGCTGGAGGGATAGATTCCTGTCACAGAGACTCCCCATGCTTTGGAACAAAATTCCTAACTACATTAGGCAGAGCCCCTCACTAACACTCTTCAAGAGAAACCTTGACGAGTGGATGGGTAACAGAAAATACACCCCTGGGATCACTTCATTGGCTCTTCTTGACAGAGGCTCAGTTAATTAATCAATGGGGCGGCGAAAGCTGACACACTCTGGCTAGGCTTATAAATGCCCTCGGGCAGATAGCCTAGTACCTACCTATGAATATATATAAGAACTATCTTAAATTCAGCAAGCCTGTAACTCTTCCTGTCTTACTAGGTATTATGAGTACTACATTTTCCGATTGTGTAACACCACTGCATATGAAAAATTTTAAACACAATGCAATAAAGCTTTGAAATAACAGACTGTAGCCATTTATTTTCCTATGACTGCTATGCCAAGTCATAAATTACATTTAAAAGATTCACACCTAACAAGACTTTGTGGTTGCTTTAAACTATACATGCTGAACAGAAATCTGTACATGATTACCATAACTGTCAGGCTTCAGCATTTTACTGTCATAAATGTTGCCTGGCTACCCTGCAACAAAGTTTGTAACTAGACATAAACTTAATCTTGTGGTCTGAAAAGAGGCAGCACTGAATTAATTGAGGAAATGACCTCCGCATAAAACAAATTACAATTTAAGACCGTCATCTTGGTTTACTTACACAAAGCTTAAATAAAAACATGATAGCAGAATAAGCTACACAGACTGCCAGTGCAAAACTGGCAAACACCACATACTAAACAGTTTCCAAATGTGTTAGAAATTTCAGGTAGACAAAATTTGACATGTTTAAATCAACACAAATCCTCACGTACAAACAAGAAATCAAAGAAGAAACAATAGTTATACTGCAGGCTTATCAGTCAGGATAACAAGTAGAAGGGATGAACATTTTGCAGAAATGCACATGGGATGCAGAAACTCTTATACATGCATAGAAGGACAAAGCAAGGAAGACACAAATATTCTGTATTATAGTGGTAAACAAAACATGTTAGAAGTTTCCTGTGTATATCAAACAAAGTTTGTCTACGAGACTAAAAAAATCAGGTGAATCTTACAATTATGATTAGCAAGAATTTGAAAATTAATTCCAAGAATACATACTTAAAAGAACACATCCAAATTAGGAAATGGCAAATACCATGGTGGAAAAAAACACAAAAATGGTGGGGCTTCTTAAACTCACAAGGGAAAGAGATTCATTCAACTCAGCAAATTTTTCCAAATCCCATATTTAACAGGAAATTCTATACTCAAAGAAGTAACAATACTAGCACTTGTCTGTCAGTTTCAAACAGAGGGATAATAAGACTATAGCCTGTTAAGAAATTTCTTTCTGCATTTTTGGGCTTGATTCCCCTCCATCTCCTGTTGCAAACTGTGTGACTGAGCAATTCACTTAGTCATACACTGCTCTTGGGCTGCCCCTGAAGAAATGCACTTGTGTCTAGCAGGTCTATATTGTAAAAGATGAATAAAACAAAACAAGTTATTGAATACTCTGCTACAGCCTACAGGTTGAATTACAGCTACTCCAAATCTTCCTGCATGATTAAAAGTCAGTGGGGAAAGGTTATCAGAAGATAACTCAAAAATTCAACAGTTATTAAATCTAAGCAAGAACAAAAGACTGAAAATGAAACTGCTTCCAAGGAAGCCTTTATTACTGTTTTAACTAAATGAATTGCAATTAACTAAATGAATTGCAATTCCTTAAAGTTTTTGCTCTTTCTGTAGTGATTTCATAGCTGCTGTCACAGCTCTTACTATGCATGGTTAAAATAATGTTTCTAGAAAGATACACTATCATACAGATATGGAGTAAACAATACAGCCTACACTATCAGAAGGCCATGCAAAACAAACCTGAATCAAGTGTCATTTTTGACAGCTTTCCATACTGAATGAATTAGGGGTCCATTACTATATGGCAGCACATATTGGAGGCTGAGCATATTTACTGTATTTTGGCATGACTTCAGGATGAAAGTAAGAAAAAAATCATGCATGACAAAAGCTTTAAGAGGTTATTCCTCACCACTCCTCATCCCCATAAAGGCGACAAAAGTACTGAAAATGTGAGAATGGAGAGTCTCACAGGCCAGCACGTAATGAACCACAGAATCTGCATCATATTGAACCACAGAAACTGCATCACACCAAAGTCAGTTACTTTCAGCTAAAACACTGCATAATTAGCAAGGGTAGTCTAAAATCTAAATTCTGGGGAGGGGGATCCCAACCAGGCATCATGCCAAGGAATAGGATCCTCATAGTACAACAGTATGGTTCTGGAAAAATTTGTGCTGGAACTTGGGAATTGTGGTAGGTATTATTTAATAACAGAAGTGCTTGCAGTAGATGTAAGCACCTACTTCAGGCACCTCTATAATTTCATACAGATGCATACAGTACGTGTAAGAATGAAGTGCACCTTTGTCAAACTAAAGAAAGAAGGAAAGATGAAAAAAGGTAAACAGGTGGCATTTTACAGAGAAGTACACAGAACAGTTTCATGTGCATGGTATACCCACCTTTGATTGATAAGTACTTTTGCTGAAAAAAGAAAAAGTCAGTGCAGCTGATGGTAAATCAGCTGACTGATCTTTACCTGCTTTTTGTTTGCAAGCTCACAGAACAGCAGTGATCGAGAACATTGCCCTTTCCTCACTGTTGTGCAGTCTTGGAGATATTATGTATAATTAGCAGAGGGTATTTGGGGTGCAGGGGAGCTTGCTCCCTGCAAAAATAATGTGGTTTTGGAGTTTCAATGGATTGAGTGTGTTGATCACTGTAGATTGATGGTTTTGGGGCCAATGTTTTGCTGTGTCAATGTAAGTTTATTTTTCCACATGGATATAAAGCCACACAGCCATCCAGCTATGCTTAACAGTCACAGCCAACTCCTGCCTCATGAACAGCTACTGAGAGCAACAGAGTTTTTTAGGCAAGCAGGGGACGACTGTAGGTTACCAGATCTTTCTTCCATATCACATACATACGAGCATATACATGTACATGAACAGCCTAAACATATATTCCTTGAACTTACAGTAGATCAGTTTCTGAAAATTAAAACTGCATAAGAAAGAAAGGATTTTTTTGTTTAGCTTTACATAAAAAATTAGAGCTCATATAAAAAAAGAAAGAACTAAGAAAGCTGTCGAAATAAAGTGCATTCAGGTGCCAGATACCGTTTTTGTTTTGTATTTTCAGCAAAAAAGAAAAACGTATTTTTCACTAAGAATTGTATTTTGCTGTGTTATAGTATATGACCCTTATTAGTAAGTACTTTTAATAAACAGCATCAGCCTTCCAGAAATATTGGGTTACCTGGGACCACCCTAAACTGCTAACTGTACTACTTTAATGTCAACATAAAATATTTAAAAATGTAGCTTTTATCCTGACATTTGTTGTTGTATTTTCTGTGTAGCATTTTAGAGTTACAGGGTTGAATATTTCTAAACTGAAAAAAAGTTTATAATATGCAGAATGGCAGTACTATCTATTTAATCTTAGATAGTCCACCTGTTGCCCTAATACACCTAAACTACTGTGAGAGTTGTGACATCAGGCTTCAGAATAAAATGAAGCCCCACAGTGCTCAGAACACTAGAATATGGGGAATTATTTTTGAAAATGAATACACTTAAGATGTTTATCACATACAATCAGTAAAACTGTCAGTGATAAAGGGATTAATTCCACTCATTGGATAGGAAAGGTTAAGTCACAAAAGACTCTTAGTGAATCCTGATGGGATTTACTATTAAACTCTTCAATATTCAAAGGAGGGAGTCATAACACTACAATGTTTTACAGAAAATCAAGGGAAGAGAAGGTTTGTAAAAGACAGCAGATCTGATTGCTCCGTGTCATATGACCAAAAACGGCAGAGGCTGAAACGAGCAAGTGGCAAGTCTGACTCCACTTTTAGAGAAAAATCATGTAATCAGAGATAATGGCTCTGACAGAGTTTCTGTACTGTGCATTTAGGACAATGGATCAGAAAGGGGTTGTAGAAAAGATGCCCTGCCTAGTTTTTAATAAAGTTATTTGACATGGCACAATACAAAATGTTAGTGAACAAACTACATAACTTTAAGTGAATCAAAGGGGGAAGCATGTGTAAAATATTGGCTTGAGAAAAGGAAACCGAGGGTAACAGTAAAAGTAATACATCCATATATAATCAGACGCAAGGATAATACATACAGGTGGAGCAAGTACCACAGGGTATACTGCTGAGGCCAGTCCTTTTCTATGGCAAAATGACACTGAAAGAAGGCCTGGAAGGAAAAAATTACCATAATGCTGATGTTGCAAATGTGTGCAACAGTGCTCATATGCAATGTGTACAAAATATAATAGATATGGCAAAATGTGACAAATTATAAAAATGCAAAATAAGACATCTTTAGTACATAGGATGTATAGTTTTAAATGCTGTTTATCACAGCAGTTAGCATGCCATTCTGTATATATTCTTTATAGAAGTTCACCTTAATTAAACACTTCACAAATACTGGGAAATATCAGTGCTATCATACAAACCAAGACAACATAGTATCAGAAAAGGTGAAATATACCCACATGATTGAAGAAACATACACTTTCAACAAACTATGCTTGGAAGTGCATAGGTAAATCATACCTCTCAACTACCCAGATTTTTGCAGAATGCCCAGATTATTTGCCTCATATTTTTGGTCTGTTCTTCATAAATTTTGTAGTTTTCTGGCAAATCAGCAATGACTGGTCACAAAATAATAACATAAATTTGAGTTTCTGACTTCATATCATTTAGAAAATGCATGCTAACACAAATCCTACTATTCTAGCAGGTTTGTAAGAGCAATATTTAAAATCTGTCCTTATTTATGGGCATTTGTCTCCCATGATTTTAGGCTTTGCCTAGATTTCTTCCTCTTAAGAGGTATGTACTAGGCTAGGTGTCTTTGTGTGCAATTTTAAGCCTAGACAATTTCCATGACAAAGGTGAGAAACAAACCACATACCTTCTGTCTGTGAGATAAACACCTTAACCATTATAGCAACCCCCTTTTTATCAAGATGTATAACTAATTTACATAAAGTTCAAGTTCTAATTCAAGTTTATTTACATGCCTGATCTCTAGCATTGTACAAATCAGCAATAATAAACATAGAAAAACAAATCAGTAAAAAAGTGTTTCAAATGCAGTGGGCAGGATTTCTCCCACAGCAAGGCAATTTAGAAGAAAACCAGATGCTTTTGATCCACAAATTTGATTTATTCATCAATGCAAGAACAACTCAGAAGCCTAAGATATAGTGTGCAACATTTCTCAATGTCACTGGAAAAAAAGCTTTGACTGTTTTAATACTTTCACTTTTTCTGAAGCGGGGAACGATAATGGAGTAGCAATCATTGAGAAGTTCAGGGGTTGCTGTGTAGCATGAAAGAATTTTCCCTTTGTTCTCTATAATAACACATTGATGTTCTTCGTGTTTCACTGTTTCAGTCATCACACTTGGGTTATCTGCCTTGCATGTAGCCCTCATTTGGCCCGAATACCAGAGACTTAGTATTCCTGCGTCGGATGCTTTCGCTCCTGGACTGACATCAGGTTGTCAGGGGTATAAAAACAGGCAGCTGACACCATTACATCAGTCTTTCTTGCCGAGGAGAAGCCCGAAGCAGAAGCAGTTCGCAAGTGCCGATCGGCCTCTACCTGAAGTTTTTTGTTTTCGTTGAATAATCCTGAAGTCTTCTAAAGCTAAGTACCCCATTGGGGATCCTTTTTTCTTGCTCTAATTGATGTCAGAACAAGTTAACAATTGTCTTGCCTGTGGAAATCAAATACCTCACAGAGATTTTCACTCTTACTGCATCACCTGTTTAGGCCCAGACAACGACGTCTCTCGCTGTCAGTTTTGTGCCTTGTTTAACGCCCGAACCATTTGTCATTGGGCTCTTTTTGTCATTAAATTCTTTCACTCTTGATCTCCGTATTCTGAAATGGCTTTGGTAAGCCATCCGACTACCGATTTTCTGAAAAAACGTAAGGAAAAGACAGAGACAGACCGCATAAGTCAAAAACGGCCTACGACGCTTCTGTTAAGCTAGTCGCCAGTCTGTCGGTGCTCAGTGAGGTGCCTTTGCAGCCCCTGATACCCACTTCAATGGATTCGCAAACCTCTGCTGAGACTCATTCAGAGTCTGGTATGCCGTGAGATGCTTCTTCGACTATGGAACCTGCAGATGTCTCTACCTTGGATGGGTCCAGAGCCGCTGTTTAGGCACCAGCTTCTGTGGCAGTTCTTCTCTCTACCGATGTTCAAATTAAACCGACGATTTCATTTTTAACCAAAACTACAGAGTTTCTTAGGCCCAGAGTACGCACTACACCTAGAAAACTGATGACCAAAGCGCATGTTCAGGCCCCGATGCCACAAAAACAAATGTTTAGAATGGCTGAAGACCTTATTACACTGATTAGGGGAAGTCAGATTTCCCCTGCAAAGAGACAAAGAACCCAGTCCCCTTCAGGTTCTACAGACCAGGAGTCCGATGACTCTGACATTTCTGATTATGAAGACATGCCCTTATCTACATATGAGGATTCAGATGCAGAGGAATCCATTCCTTCTGCTTCCCCTCCAGAGGATTTTTCTTTTGGGGAAACCTTGCATACCTTAAGAGAACATTTCCATTGGGAATGCCAAGACTATCCTCAGCACAGACCTTTAGCTATACCCCCTGTCCTGGATGTTGTGGATGATGTTTTCATGGAATCCAGTCTTACTCCTGACACTTTACCTCCTGCCCCTAGGAAACCTGACAGGTACTACAGAGTACCTGATACTCACAAGTTTCTGTTCAAGAATCCTACTGCTGACCCAGAGATCATTTCCCAGGGGCCTAAAGGTATCAAGGCTACTACACCCAAGAAGCCCACCCCTTCGGACAGGGATTCCAAAGCTTTGAACAGATGGGGGTAAGAAGGTATATACCTCTGCAACTCTTGATATCAGGGTTTTGAATTGCCAGTTTCACATGCTGAAGTACCAGCAACATATTATGGAACTTATTAAACAAAAAGTGGGAACTTTTCCAGACTGTGCAGAAAATAAAGAATTGCAGGAGCTTATGCACTCTGCAAACCAAGTCAGTAAGCATACTTTGCAGTGTGGCTTTGATGCCCTAGAAGCATCTTGCAGGGCAGCAGTCACTGGCTCTGTACTGAGAAGTCATGTTTGGCTGAAGGAGCAGACCTTGCCAGATCATGTCAAATCTAAATTACTAGACGCTCCTTTGAATAAGGACTCTTTGTTTGGCACCAAAGTAGAAGACGTTCTTAAAAAGATGGAAGAAAAAGCTAAATCTATGCAGACTGTTAAAGAATTCTTACAAGTGCAATCCCCTAGATTCAGTAGGCATTGCCTTCAAAAAACTGGTCTTTTCCAGCCCCATCCAGGCCTTCTCAAACAAGATCCAGGGGAAACAGATCACCCAGACTACAGTCTCAGGATATGCAGAGATCTAAGCAATAGAGTGCCCCCACCCCTAAAGCAGGGAGTGGTAAGCCACCGCCTTATGGAAAAAGCTCACAATGACGTCTTCAATCCGCTTCCCAGCCCTGTCCAACTGCTTGTGCCCCTAGGAGGAAAACTTGCCCTTCATGCAAAAAACTGGATATCCATCACTCAGGACCAATGGGTCCTCAACATTGTATCCCAGGGGTACAAATTTTATTTCTATTCTCTGCCAACCCCAAGCGGGTTTCCAGACCTTCCTCCAAACCAGTGGGCAGAGGCTCAAACCCAAGTATTTTCCCTGCTCAATATCAGAGCTATTCAGCCTGTTCCAGTAGAACAGAGGGGTCAAGGATTCTACTCCAGACTCTTCCTGGTACCCAGGAAAGAGGGCTCTTGGTGCCCAATCCTGGATCTTTCAATTCTAAACACCTTCCTGATGGTACCAAAGTTCAGAATGCTTACCCTGCAAAAGCTTCTTCCTATGTTAGCCAAGGATGCCTGGTTAGTCATCCTAGACTTAAAAGAAGCCTATCTGCACATCCCTATAAGGGAGCCATGCAGGAAGTATCTACATTTCAGGGCAGGATCCATGCATCATCAGTTCTCTGCGCCCAGGGTATTCACAAAATACCTGTCTCCAGCCACTGCATACTGCAGAGAATTATCCAAATTTACCCATACTTGGATGACTGCCTGATTCAGGCGGACAGACAGAAATTGCTACTTCAGCACCTAGCATTTGTAAAAAACCTTCTCACTTCCTTGTGGTACACCATCAACGAAAAGAAATCACAACTGGTACCCAGTCAAAAGATTGTATTCCTGGGAGCAAGCTTGGACACAACTTCCCAGCTGGCATTCCTCACTTCAGAAAAACAAGTTTATCTGACAGATTACTTCAAACCAATGGCCACCAGAACCCAGCTATCTGCAAAAAAAATACTGCAAGCCATAGGGTTCATGGCCTCATGTATACTGCTAATTCCATATGCAAGACTGCATATGAGGAAACTTCAATGGCACTTAAAAGGTCTTTGGTGCCAACATTCTCAGGACCTGGAAAGAGTCATTCCTATCATACCCTGTCTAAGGACAGAGTTCCTTTGGTGGGTAGAAGCATGCAATCACAACAAGGGACTGACATTCACTCTACCCCAAGCCGCCCAGACCCTGACCACAGACGCATCAGACTATGCATAGGGGGCTCACATGGCTGGCAAATGTATTCAGGGCCACTGGAGCACAAATCAAATTCATCTGCACATCAACCAAAAAGAGATGCTAGCTGTACAAAATTCCCTGACAGCTTTCAGATCCTACTCCTTCCAGGACAACTGCTGATAAAAACAGACAACACCACAGTTATGTGGTACATCAACAAGCAGGGGGTAACCCATTCCTACCCACTCTTCAGGTTAGCAATGGCACTGTGGACCACAGCCTTGAACATCCAAGTCCATATACAAGCTCAATTCCTGCCAGGCAAACTAAACTCACTGGTAGACAACTTAAGCAGAAATCTCCTAGACCCACACAAGTGGAAATTGGAGCCCAGCACCTTCAACCTTCTGATTCAGAAATGGGGGACCCCAGAGGTGGATCTCTTTGCCTCCCTCTACAACCACCAGCTCAGCAAATTCTGCACCAGGAATCCTCACAACAGGGCCTGGAAAGTGGATGCCCTATCCTTTCAATGGGAAAACCTATCAACCTATGCCTTCCCCCCTCTGCCCCTTCTCTTAAGAGCATTACTCAGGATAAAACAGGACAGGCCAAGGGCAATTCTGATTGCCCCGGACTGGCCATGCCAGCACTGGTACCCACCCCTGCGCAGCATGACAATGGTGCCACCCTAGCACCTACACCAGACCCCAAACCTGCTCTCTCAGCAGGAGGGACAGATCTTGCATCCACATTTGCAAACCTTAAATCTTGCAGCCTGGCTTATTCCTTGAATACCCCACCAGCAACCCTAAGCAAACAGGTGCTGGACATTATCCTTGAAGCCAGAAGGCCCAGTACAAGGAAATCCTATGCTGATAAGTGGAAAAGGTATTGTTCTTGGATTCAGTCGAAAGGAGAGGGCACAGCACTGCCTCCTTACCTCTAATCCTGGATTACCTAGCAGAGGCCTATCCTTCTCCTCCATTAAGATCCATGCCTCTGCATCTTGGCTCACTACAACACTGAGCCACCTCTATTCTCTCACCCTCTCATCAAACAATTCCTGAGAGGGGCAAACAACTTAAGGCCACCAAGGAGAGCACCCACCCCTGCTTGGGACCTTAAATTTGTACTGGAAAAGCTCACACTTCCCCCCTTTGAACCTGTTCCTTCAGCAGAGTTAAAATTCCTCTCCTGGAAAACAGCCTTGCTTCTAGCCATCACTTCAGCTAGAAGAGCGTCTGAGCTACAAGCACTGATGTCTGTGGAACCCTTCATTATTTTCCATGCTGACAGGGTCTCCCTCAGGACTAACCCTTCTTTTATGCGTAAAGTGGTGTCCAGTGTGGCTCTCAACCAATCCATCCATTTGCCAACCTTCTTCCCTAATCCTCAAAATAAAGGGGAAAGGATCCTGCACTCTTTGGATGTGCACAGACAGCTTAGATTCTATCTTGATAGGACTAAGCCTTTCAGAAAATCTGACCAGTTACTAGTCAGCTTTGCAATAGGGGCAGAGGGCAGGGCCATTTCAAAACATCCTGGAAGCTGCTACCTAGAGTTCTGTACACACCTTCACCAAGCATTACCACTTGCCTATCTTTTCCAAATCCAGGGCAGGATTTGCTACAGCAGTCTTGCAAGGCCTACTAGCCAGCCCTAACTCTTCTTGACTGCTTCCACCCTTCCTCAGCTTTGGGAATCCACCCAATTGTGATGACTGCAACAGTGAAACATGAAGAACATAGTACAATTGTGTACACTTACCATAAATGTAGATGTTCAAGTGTATTCACTGTTGCAGTCCTGGTTTCCCTCCCACCGGCCCCCTGGTTTTCACTATATCTCTCTCTCTCTCTATGGCTATTTCTACTAGTATTGGTATTTACTTTTTACTAGTGGTGTTTCCCCACCATGACCTAGCTCCCTATTTGGGGGCTCCTGACATTTGGAGCAAGAAAAACTGATGTAATGGCATCGGCTGCCTGTTTTTATACCCCTGACGACCTGACGTCAGTCCAGGAGTGACAGCATCTGACGCAGAAATACTAAGTCTCCGGTATTCGGGCCGACTGAGGGCTACCTGCAAGGCAGATAACCCAAGTGTGATGACTGCAACAGTGAATACACTTGAACATCTACATTTATGGCAAGTGTACACAACTGTACTTTCTCTAGAGACTACAGATGTTTATGTTACTTATCTAAAGAACTAAACCAAAGTCTGTGGATTTGGTGGCTCATTAGTGAGTCATTAGCAACAGAAAGAATACTTTGAGATGTAAGAAAAGACCAATAAAAGAGCAATGTGTTAATTATGATAAGCAGACCTGACCTCATAAAAAGCTGTGGATGTATGTAGTGTTTCTGAAGTTACTTCTACATGGCTAAAAAAATATTACAGAACACCTTCATTATCCAATGATGAGGACATCAAATTATTCAGCATTCTAAATGACCTTCCTATTAGAGAAATCTCCATTATCTTAGGTGAGTTTAGCTACCTTTCAATAAAATGGGACACCTAAACTTCCAATATAGGATATGCACAAAAATTTCTACATTTCAATAAACAAAATTCTGTTGAGCATTTGCAGGGCACAGAATTCTTGACTTGATTCTTAACAACTATGGCTGCCTCTTGCACTGCTACTCTGGTAAATTATTCCCCAGTGAAGTCTAACCACAAACTTGTGACCTTCTCCTTTAAACTCCCAAAAGCCTTATAGCAAACCCCACTGAATTCAAGGACTACAAACATGCTAACCTTGAGCTACTCTATGACAAAATACCAAAATTCACTTTTGACTACACCTCCCCTGACCTTAATAAAGCAGTAAGCTTCACTAAGGAATTCTACTCCCATTTAGAAAAATGCATATACAGCTAGCAAACCTTACCAGAATAAAAAGTCATGGAAACTCAAAAAATTAGCCATCCTGGTGATCCACCGTAAATAAATTATGCAAAAGAAAAAAAAGTCCTTAAATTATTTTGTAGCTCCACCCCACCCCCACTCCACCCATATAATATGAAAAGCATTACAAAAAATCTGAAAAACACTATCTGATCCACTAAAGAAGCCCACAAACTTCAGGCTGGTGTCTGAAGCCAAATGCAATAAATTCTTCATGAGCTACGATAGAAAACTAAGAAACAATACCCTACATTGCTCTGAACTTATTCATTATAATACCTCCTATTCTGCCCAACAGACATTGCCAATATCCTTGAAAACAAATTTAGCGGCAATGTCACTTCACTTTTCCTTTACAATAAAAAGATATACTGAAACCGCTTATTTCACATATTCAAAGTGTTACATAAATCATTTTGAGCAATTCTGAAAAGCTTATGCTCTTGAGGGATGCTAGACAGAAATAATTTGAGCTTCCCTGTAAGTCTAAGTGGTGGGTCTCAAGCCTGAGAATTAAACAGCTGAACCAAAAAGAAAAAACAAAAAAAGATAAAAACAAAAGGAGGTGGTTTACGTTTTGACAATACTGCAAGAATAAAGAAAGCTTAACAATGGTCCGGATCATGTAGATGATTACTAGACTTCATAACAAAACAGGTAAGTCAATATCAGTGTCAGAAGCTGCTTACTTCTTGGTTTGATAATATAGATGTTACACAGTGTGTTATACAGTATGAGCATCATGAGGTGAAGGGGATCATGGTTACAAATCACTTCAAGATGGAAGCACTGCAGATGAAAAATGGTTAAACTAGAAGACTTGGCTACACGTAACAGTTTGAGGTTCATATGTTTTCCTGAAAAAGAATTGGGTAGACAATGTCAAAGTTTTATGCAGCAGCAGCTTTTTATAAAGAGATGGGAATACCTGAAGACAAGATTTTGATACAGACGGTACACAGGATTACACTGCCTGTATCAAGGCCTACAACTGCTGCACCAAGGCAAATAATTGTTAGATTTGCACCAGTACGAACAGCAGTACCAGCAGCTCCAGCCAGATTACCCTGAGGAAGTTCCATATGTACTGGGATGAAAGTGCTAAGTTTTACGTATTAATTTACTTATATTAAAAGATTTTCAAGTCAGTGGTCATTGTTATTTGGTTTCATTTATTCCACGGATTGCTGTTTACTACTCAGAACATTTTTGGAAGCTCTCTGGTGGTGGCCACAGTTGCTGGTACTATTATTTTTAATGACGGTTTTGTATGGCTTCTGGTTTCTTCGTGAATTGTTAGATTTGCCTAACATGCACTTAAAGAGTATAATTTACCCACTATATACAAGCCAAAACAGTTCTTGGAATATAATGGCAGGAGATGGTCTACTGGACATCTAAGTTTAAGTTCAAAATTATTTATCTTAGCTGTTTTAAAATCATGTTTCCTTCAAGTGCAAAAACACTTCTTGATGCAAATGAAGGTAAGAAAGCTATGCAGCAGTGGTCCCAGAAGACAAAATAAAGGTAATACGAGAACTCTAGTTTGCAAGACTCTCCAAAAGATTGTAGAGATGAGTTCCCTATTGAAATGTTGGCACTCAAAATGCTAAGTGTTGAAAAGCCAAACACTGAAAATCCAGAGAAGAGCGAATTTTCAAAATCACTCTTCTCCTTAAAACATTTATTTTTTGCAGGAGGGGGCACCCTTGCACAAACCCATGTGGGGGCAAGTGCCCACCCCCCCAAACTTTTATAAGCAACTCAGAGATCGTCATAACTTGGAGAACAGGGAATATTCTGAAAAATGGCATCTTGGACTTAGTATATGTAAGTCTAATCTTTCATCCATTCAGTCTCCAAATTTCAAGACTTGCTCTAATGGGACCCAACATTTCAAATAGTTATCATGGAGGCGAGCAGCACAGGCAGAAACAGCAGTGACAGCCCTACCATTTGTTTTGTACAAGGAAATATGGTCTATCATTATTAACAATGCATTCTAGCTTTTGAACAGTCATAAATTACGACTGCTAATAGTGATAAAAATAAATTTTGCAGATTTGTACTAATGGCAGATTTCCGTGCTCACTGATGCAACCTTCTAAAAGGACTTAAGTTGGTTACCTGTATAATGTAGAGCAAACTTACCCCTGAGCACACTCCTGTTTAAAAAATATATAAAATTAGGGCATTGCCTTTCCCTTAAATCAAAACTACAGATTAGAGATGAAACTTACTTCAGCAGGGACAACAGTCAAGAAGTCATCTCCTTCGTTAGGCCTTGATTCAAAACTGCCATAGGGGAAGAGCACGAACTAAACTGGGACCCTCCACTTGGAATCTTCTACAAACAGAGGTCAGGCAGCAGCAAATGCTTCCAACGTTTAAGAGTAAATTAAAAGAACTCCTAACAAATGAAGCGACCTGCACTTGTTTTTTGGACAACATGTAGAAAACCAGTTTCAGCATGCCTAATTCAACAGTGTTTTCTTGAATGGCTATATTTTAACTATGTATACACAAGATTTTGAACATACATTCCTGCAAATGTTTTAATGTATTTTTACCTATTCATGTAACACTCCTGATTAATTGTTTTTAGTATTATAATTTACTGTGATTATACATTTATCTTAAGAGGCTTAGATCACGAATGAAAAGAGTCTGTTGACCATCCCACTTGCCTGGTTATCACACTGGAAACAAATAAATAAAAATAAGTAAATAACTATTACCTTCTTTTTTAAGTAAATTTCCAGTCCACAGTCACTGTTCGATATTCCAAAATGCCTTCAGTTTCCAAAGATAATACTCAACATATGCAAACTATTCTCTTTAATTTTTATGTATTCTTTTTCAACTTGCCTGCCGATTCACTGACTTTTATTAACATTTAGAACTAACCCTGCTTCCTTACATGCTAACTGTATCCCTACAACGAATTATCTCATCTCACTATATAACCTGATAATTAATACCGTATCATCTGCAAATGTCAAAACAAATGACATTTTTACTCTTTCATAAATCTCTCACTCCCTTCTTCTAATTTGTCTTTAATTAATTTGTAACTATATAAGAAAATATGTTTTAATGTTTTCTGCCTTCTTATATTGCTCTCCTACGCATTAGTTCTCCAATGGTCTAACCACTGATTTCTTGTACCCTTCCCTTACAAACATTGTGTAACACTTTTTCATACCTGTCTCCTCCAAAGCCCTTCTGCCCGACTTACTGAGGCAAATGCCTTACTTAATTCTATGATAACAAAACATACCCTTCCGGCCTCACTTCTTATTTAATCCCTGCCTTTCTCACTTATCACAGTATTTTACTCATATCTTTTACTTTTCGAGTCCCTGCTTCCTACTTTTCAAACATACTCAATCACTTGTCTTTTATTCTTCCGAGCCAACATGTAATTTACCCCAATAAAGAAATATGATGATCTCTTCTTCTTTATAAATATAGTTTAATATCTTCTTCATATGGTCTTCTCTTCCTTTTCCCCCTTCTTCCATCCATTTACTGAATTATTTCAGCGTGTTTATTTTTTCCTGACCCAAAAAGCATTCAACTCATATCTTGTATGAATAGGTAATGGCATACTAATTTTTCAATATTTCTTAATTGCCTGTTGTTTTTCGTCTGTGTTTTTATTCCCCATGACCTAATTCTAATCCTATATTTCCACTAAAAAAACTGCTTTCAAACACTTGTATTATAATCCCTTCTTAGCCACAGCCCTCTTTACCATTACTGTCCAAAAAGAAAGCATAAAAGGTACTTACGTATTATCGCAACCAGATTGCGAAGTGGCAGAATTCCTTATGTTTTACAGAAAACAGTTATCCTAACCTTAAAAGGGGTGTCTACACACCTAAGTAGCACTGTGCCACAGTGGGTATGAGGCAGCAAGATGAGAAATGGTCAAATTATTTTGCTCGTGGGTGGCGTACCTCATTACTTCTTTGAACCCCACAGTAGTACACTGCATTATTAGAAAGCATGCATTCCTCTTTGCAAACTTGGCAAAGGGAAGATACTCAGTAATATTCCCTCTAAGTTTTCATGGCCAGTAATCATGAAAAGCCAAGATGCCTGGAAGGAATTCTGAGTAAGGGTCCGGTGATTCCTCAGGGAAAGCAGCCTCTCTCCCCAGCGGAACACCTGTGTGAGGGCCGTTACACATTATCTCATTTCACAGACAAGACTACTGTTTACCTGAACTTGTTGACTCCCAATACCCAGTTACAGTATGAATAACAGGTGCTGTAAATTGTGAAAGATTCCCAGAAATGTCTCCCTAATGTAACAATCAGACATTCTGGTCTCGCCATGTACAGGGCTTTGATATGGGCCAGTAATATTGTTGGGAATGTGGTGAGTTTCATCTGTCTTAACATTACCAAAGACTGTGTTGTAACACTCATCTGTATAGCTCCGGAATGGATGCACACCAGGAAGAGGAACTGCAGTGATACTCGTCTTCCTATGCAAAAAAAAAAAATCTGACCGAATACTTATTAATAGTTTGCACACCCCTTGTAAAGTAACCGCACATCATTTCGCGAAAACATTACAAGTCATGCCACTTCGCAATCTGGTTGCGATAATATGTAAGTATTGCATAGAGTTGTTTTCCTCTCTAGTTTTACCCTGATATATGGGATAACCCCTTTCTTTTTATCCATCTTTCTTCTGTATAAATGAAACTATCAAACCATTCTTGCCTCAGACAGCTACTTGGTCTTAAGCTTTATTTTAACGTTATTCTTCCTTCTAGTCCAGCCATCCAGCCACTGTCTGACAAACTGCGTTATCCTTTACAGGGTAACTGGAATATTACAGCCTGTCCTGCTAGCCATTGAGTGCAAGGTTTTGAAGCTCATTCTGAAGAGGGAGGTGGTCTATTTTAGAATGCAAAAGCATACTCACTGATACATTACATGCACACCTATGTACAGTTTGGAAGAATACCAAACAAACTACTGCATGTCTTTCAAAGGTGGTAGGAAACTGGAACAATCAGAAAAATTAAAAATGGATACAGAAAGGTCATGCAGACTTCACACTGCAGCTGAGACTCAGAGTAAAGAATCTCTAACTTTTTCACCTGCTCCTCACCCATCCTTGCAACTTATCTTATATTTATGTCTTAATTTTTTTCTTTAAATGTCACCCATCATGACTCCCAATCACTATAAAACACTTATCTCCACATGATTATTCCATAATCTTTGAAATATTTATTCCCTTATTTTTTAATATCAAATTTGTATGAATACTGATTATCCTTTTCCTACTACAGGTTCACCGTTACTTCTTGTTGTACCTACTTGTGCCTCGTGGTCTTGCAAACCTGTTTCTGACACTAGTAGCTAGACAGCTTAATATCTTCATTGCCTGTCACAAAGTCTACTTCTTTTGATATTCTTCCTATACTATACGTACTATTTCTTTCTCCCAGTACCTCCAGCCTCTTTATTTGCATTAAGTCACTCAATTTTTTAACATCCCGGTTCCCTCTTCCCTTTTAATACTACAGTTAAATTCCCCAAAAAGGTACTCCATTCCCTATGTCTACAGGTACATACAGTGTAATTACAATTATTCCTGCCACCTATGGATCTATGCAATCCATGGTTACACTTCAAAACATCTAAAACTCATAACATCCAAATTCAAAATATCGAGACCACAACATCTAAAACCCAAAACTTCTATTTTATTTATTTATTTATTTGCTATTTATTAACTGGGTTAGTCTGGCTGGGCAGGTGCCCTTTTTCAGCAGAGATCCGAGCAGAAAAGCTCCAGATACATTGTTTATAGTTAGATACAAAACAAGCTTACAGTTGCAATAGTGTTTACAGTTAGATACAAAAAGTATTTACAGTTGCATATAGGGTTGAAAATACAGATATAAATTATTTACAGTTGTATATAAAAATTGAAAAATACAGATTAGTGAAATTCGTAAGATAGGTTTATATGATGAGTTGAGCATTCTAATTAGAGGGAAAAAGTGTAAAGGAGTTCAGGCTGGTAGGGAGAAGAAAAAAAGATTAAAGGTAAAAGGCAAGGAGGGGATAAAGGGTATAGCAGGTCCTAGTAAGCACTAAGTAGTTGTTGAGAAACAGCAAGTATAGGTTAGAAGGTAAGTTGTAGTAAGTTGTAAAACTCATAACATCGAATTTCATAACATCAAAAATGTATAATATGGAATAGTGTATCATGAAACGTTTAAATGTCATAGTTTAATCTGTTATTCTTGAGGTATCAGTATGAGATGTTGCAGCTTTTATTTATACAGTTTTTATTTATATAATGTAGGAATTTATACTATTTTGTCACTCTGTATGTGTTTTTTAGGCCATACAGGTAAGTGATAATACAAATTATGTGTACATTCTTTATGGTGATTGGGATACAGTGTGATTAGGAAATGAACTTTCTCACTGTAGTGCGATCTTGGAGTTGGTTTATTTAATTGATGAGGGACGTGGGGGGCACAGCCCCCACATGGGGGGTGCAGGGGGGGCTTGCCCCCTGCAGAAACATAGTAAAAAGTGTGTTTGTTAGTTTGGTGTTGTTATAGGTGGAGGGGATGTTATTTTCATGTGATTTGTAGTATTCAATGTTGTGAGGCAAAGTTTCGATGTTATGAGATTCAACATTCTGGGTTTTAGATGTTATGAGTTTTAGATGTTTTGAAGTGTAACCGCAATCCATATATCTAGAATTCTGCCTTGCTCTATAACTCCCAATCTAAGATGTTTACTTGACTGTGTTATGGAACCCAAATCAACAACCTGGAACATTTATCTGCTACAAAAACTCTCTCCTTTTTTCATTAACCTACTTTGTCTGGTTTCTGAAAAAATAAATAAATGAATCCTCATAGTCAGTTATTGCTTCTCAGCTTAATCTTGTTTTCAGACTGCTTACATGTATAGTATCTTCACGATCTAATTTCTTTCAACATCTCTCGCTCTCTCCTTTCTTCTGTTTTTTTTTTTTTGTGTGCCTCTGTCTCCAATCAATATTTTCCCTTTTTCACTTTCCGTGCCTTCTGTCTCCACCACTATCTGAAGCCCTGAAATGTATAAGGCTTGAAACTGAAAGCCTGCAACACTGTCACAGTTTTCTGTATTACAGTAGCTCTCATGTTCCTCGGGCTTTCATCCCCAGTACTGTCTTCATTACTTCTCCTTTAATCTCTTCATTTTGCTAATCACTTACTTTTACTGTCTAAATGGAAAATGTATCATCATGCATGATTCGATTTCCATTTTCAACACTTATTTCATAATCGTTTTAATAGTAGAATATGGACAAAAATTACATTTTTCCACACCCTGTGCATTTCACAGAATACTCAAAGTGAAAATCTTCTTTAGTTTTAGATATACTGTAAAATCTTTCTACATACTTTGTAGCCAAATGTCATTCCACTTTATATATGTGACATCGCTGCACCTTAGAATACCTATCCGCTCTTTTATAGTTTTCACATTTTCAAGATGAGACATACTGTTTACTGTTTGCTACATGCAGTGTACAGTAATTTTTCAATCTCCTGTCCATAATCCAACAATATTAAAAATCTACACTCCAATGTAAACTTTACCACATCAACATACAAAAATCATAAATGTCCATCTACTGCAATTATTCAGTTCTAATAAAAAACGTAGTTTTTCTGCAGTTTGGACTTAGTCTTTCCAAGTCATCATAGTCTGCTTACTGTTTCCCCCCTCCCCCCCCAAAAAAAAAAAAAATCAGTGCCCTTTCTGATTCAAATGTCAGATCACAATAGGGTTCTCAGGTGAAAATAAACCAAAGCCCTTAGCTGTCTGACCTGAGTGTCCAAAGGTTTCACAATAGTATTCTAAATCATATATCTCTCCGGTGGTTCCTTTTCCTTCTCAACATATCTGGCTTTAACAACATTTCTCCTCTCTTGTGTGTCAGTTTGAACAGAACCACTAGCTACTGCTTCCACAAACAAACTGATAAGTTATCGTACACTTTTTAGTCATCACTGCTGCTACTTGGGTTTTCTGCATCTCACGTGTTATACCCACATTTCCTTGATCTTCCTTTATACACCATCATTCATTTCAGGACTTCTTGTCATCTTTTTCTGTGACTCACAGACTTTATAGGGTCTGCTTGCAACTGACATAAGTGCTGTATTCAGTGAGATCTCAGACTACTTTCTAGCTGAGTGTCAGAATTCTTACTACACAGGACTCCTTCACTGTCATCAGGTGACTCCAACCCAACATCCATATCAAAACCAGTCCTGGCTAAAATGTCCTTATTTGTATAAATAGCACCTCCAATCTCTTCTGAAAATATGCACTTGCCTAGTGAGACTAACCATGTTGACAAATGTAAATAAATATACAGTAAGATTCATAGATGATGGACAAGCCAAATAAATGCACAGATAAAAAAAAAAATATAAAAAAAAAAAAAAATAGCACCCATGCAGATGTCACAGCACAACTCTAAACGGAATTTTAATGCAGATTCAATGGTCCTTTGTCTACATGTGAATATTTGATGGTTGTCGACATTAAACATCCATTCACACAGCCATTTGTTTTATCCATATCTGCAAATACCAGTCATGGACAAAATGTTTTCACTATCTCGCCTGTCAGGTATTTTGAAAAATGATAATGAACCATCACTTAATGGGCAGCAATTAACCAATATTGCCAAATATATGGTAATCACAGGAAGATAAAACCATTATGCACATAAGCAAACCGATTTGTTGAAAGTTTCACAATCACTCACACACACACACACACACACACACACACACACACACACACACACACACACACACACCTTAGGGAAATCTGTGACAAATGCAGAGAAAAAAGCCATTCTCCTGAAACAGAAGAATATATTTTTTCAGAAAACGTCATAGATGCCCAGACACATAGTGCCATGTGATATGAAATTCTCCCACACAAATTATATTAAAAGACTGGTTTCAAGACGAAAGCTTCTTTCACATGCCCAGAGCTGGCTGGACACATAATAATCATATAATCATGACTATGTGAAGAGAGTGAAAAAGATGAAACAGTAGACTAGTTGGAAAAGACACTGTGCTCAGCATAACTTTAAAGTGAAAGACTGTAATGGTAAAGCAAGTGCAATCCACATCAAGTATTCTCCATTTTTCCACATAACTTTACATACAGCTGATATCAAAGGTTTAAGGATTATTGTTCCTAGAAATGGGCATAAAATAATGTATTAATGTTTCAATAAGTGTGATGTTAGCAGATAGAATGAGTTTGAACAAGATTCCATCAGAACTGTTATTGGTAATTACATAGCCAAATATTATCTGGAAGAGTAAAGAAAAAGCAGTTTAGAGTGTCTAACTGATGTGTGTAATTCAGATGTTTAATTGTCATGAAATACTTTACTTCAAATACCTGATTCATTACTAGCAAACAATGGTATATAAATGCCAGTATTTGCTTAGAAAATATATCACAGTGCATCAGACACAGTGTCTAAAACTTCAAAGTAATTACGTTTAAAGCAAAATAATTATTTGGTTTTTAATGCTTAAATAGGTAAAGTAGAAAAAGGTTGCACCAGAGTTATAACAGTTTATTGAAAGAAAAGTATGGAAATTGTTTTTTTATCTATTGCCTTGAAAATGGATAATATTGCACAGGGGAATCACACACATTTCTGACCCCATAGTCTTATACTTTCCGAAGACCTCTTGCTCTACAGATGACTAGAGTACCCATAAACATTGAAGAAAATATCTCAGCAGCCTCCTAAATTTGTTCCTCAATGCCTGATGGGGAGAGCCTAATTGGGAGGCTAAGCAGTGATGGATAAGCATCACAAACCTGTGATACTGAGTGGTCTTCTTATTTTCACAGCATAAGCACCTACTCTAAGGGTTTTCTCTGTAATTCCTCATTAAAAGATACACTTTTATATGACTCTGACTGATATGGCTGCATGACTGAGGTGTACAATGCTTGGTGCAACATGAAAGGACTGGCAGCGGGCTGACAAAATATGAGTATCCCAAGATAAAGGCTCAAAACAGAAAACTGGTTCTTGTTCCAAAGCAGTGACTGTTAAGCAGCAAAAGAAAAGAAGTTGGTAAAACCTCCCTTGTCTGATATTTTGCTTAGTTTTCTTTATTTTGTGCCTACTGTCATATAATTTTGTAAACACCAAGTTCTACCTCCAGTTCAAGTATTTCTTGCTTTGTAAGGCTCCTTCATATCTATCATGTCATCCATTAACCAGTTCCTCCAGATATAAGAATTATTTGCAATCAGTATATGGACTATGAAATCAGCACTTTCATGTTACTGACTACCATACGACCGGGAGTGTCTTTCAACACTGGTCACTTTTTCAATTAATAAGCTGTCTGTGTTGTGTGTGTGTGTGTGTGTGTGTGTGTGTGTGTGTGTGTGTGTGTGTGTGTGTGTGTGTGTGTGTGTGTATGAGTTTATGATGAATAATTGCTGGTGTAAATCTAGGCTCTAGATGATTGTCACTGTTGAAATGAAGCCCTTACCCCATGTACAAAAATAGGAGAAAAGGATTGTGGATGGATGGACGGAATTGCCTGTGAGTTTGATCATGACATTAAACACTGAACAAACTCATCGACAATTACCATTAACTGCAACTAAAATCAAGGAAAAAAGTAATGGTAACTGTAGACCAGTAGCTTACATTTGCAATCACTGAAAGAAAAATAAATAAAAAATGACATGGAGGCGTCTACCCCCAACACCCCTAGCAATTAAATATACTAACTCCAGGGTCGAAAAAACATGAAGAAAATGGAAAAGCCCAGGCATTAAGTAAAGGTCAATATAATGCACCATGACCGTTATATAATTTGACAAACTGTACTATTGATGCAACACACTAGTATTTCAGCACATCTTAAAATGTGTGCAGCACCTCTCAACCTGGAAACATCAAAAATCTGGACAAAGGCCCATGAAAAATAGGTACAAATCTGTATACATAACATAACTTAAAATTTGTATACATAATTATGTATTCCCGCCCACTCCAGTGGAATTGTGGAATATCAACTTTCAAGTGCAAACTGAAGAACAGACAAACAAAATATGGCCCCAGAGTCCCCCTGCAGCCATTCCAATGTCCCATTACTTGGCTATTTCACCCCATTTATCATAAACACTAATATGCATACTGCTTTACTTCTACAATGATTTTATTTTACATTTTATAGCACAAAGACTAATAGACATCTGCTAAATAAAGCAATACAGTCTCACAATAAAAATAGACTTAGCATTAAAACGTCTCTGCCCTTGAAACTCACATTCACTGAAACCGCTTTGAAACCCACATCCAAAGAAAATGCATCGGGCCAGTGGCAGATAAACATTACTTTTGGGCTGTTTTCAAATCATAGGCCCCTTGCACATGAAACATACATGTGTTCTTTGATACACCTTCCTGACTCTATTAAATTTTATTCCTTGTGTAATACAGCGCACTTTAAATTTGTTTTGAACATTTTTCCAGTAAGCAAGGAAACAAAATGCATGAACCAATAATGAAAAAAATGCCCAATTCAGAACATTTCTATCATAAAGGTCTACTGAAAACATCTACAGTCCACCAGTATCAGTAAATATGCACAATCTTTGCAGAAGTAAAAGTGATCTAAATAATTCCACATTAAAGAGATCTGTAACTAATGAAGACATTGCTGCTAGCAAACAACTTTATATTTCATTGTTCTACAAGTAAAGTGACTGTTGCCCTTGAAGAATAAATTGCCATTCCGGTTTCCTCCCACATCCCAAAGACATGCTGTAGGTGAACTGGACACTCTAAATTGGCCCTAGGCATGAATGTGTGCATGTGTGTGCCCTCTGTGGAAGGTTGGGCACCAGGCTGGCAATTCGACACTGTAAAACTCCACTGCCACTCATGAGCAGACAGGTGATCCACTGTGGCGACCCCTAACTGGGAAAAGCCGAAAGAAGAAGAAATAATATTTCAATAGGGAATGCATGGCAAACTGATAACAGGTTCATACTTACTAGGTATCTCCACCAAAGAGGACAATCTCAGGACTGCAGCATCCACCCCCTTTAAAAGTACAACACAGTACAGTATCAGCAATCGGCCCACATACTGTGGGAGTAGAACCCACAGCCTTCAGCATCAAAAGCAAGTATTCTACCTGTTGTGCTACTAACAACAAACACAAGCAGACTTGACATAAACAGCATTAAAATTCTCTCCCCCTGAAGAACTATGCATCACAAGAAACCTGAAAAAAGCCAACATTTATGGGGGGGCACAGGCCCAAACGCAGGGACTCATTTTAAATATTGCTTGCATAATCTTAGAAAAGTTGCTTGAATGAAATGTTTTGTGTTACCATGCACTACCTGAAAAATAGGAAGGCTAAAACTTAAATGGCTATCATTATTTAGTGAATTTAGTTTTCACTGATTTGCCAAAAAAATACAAATTTTAAGAGCAACAGACAACAACCAGACAGAAGTGGTGGTATGGGTAGATAATGTAGGCTCTTGCTACCTGTACCTAAGGTACAGGGTTTGAGTCTGGGCAGCTCTTAAACAACAGTTATACCCAACTGGGACTACACATATACACACACACACACACACTTGCAGAATTAATTACATACTGTTTCGAAGTACAAATAAATCTACCTGATGTTCAACTACAGCAAAGCACATTGCAGAGTTAGAGCACACACACACACACACACACACATACACACACCAGACTGCCGAGTAGCCCCCCCCCCCCCCCCGAGTTGCAGAAATAAGTACAAATGCCGATGCAGAACTGGAGCACAAGGAGGAACTAAGCACATGCCGTTAAACTAAGTACATGCCGTTAAAATGCCCTTCCATTTAGCTTACTTACAAGTTCAAATAAATCTGTATCCTGTTCAGCTAAAGCAACACTCAAATGCAGAGTTGGAGCACAAGCAGGAACTAAGTACATGCTGTTAAAATGCCCTTCCATTTAGCTTACTTACAAGTTCAAATAAAATCTACCTGCCGTTCAGCTAAAGCAACACTCAAAATGCAGAGTTGGAGCACAACAGAAATGATTATATGCCAAAAAGCAACACCCAATACATCCGAGTACTGGAGCACAAGCCAACTAAGAACAAATAAATCTGCTAATGTCATTCAGCTAAATCTGTTGATGTTAATGCCCTTCAGCTTACTTAAAAGTAAAAGTACCTGCCATTCAGCTTACTTAGAAGAACTAAGTACAGCAACTAAATCCACCTGCCGTTCAGCTAGCTAATCTGTTAATTGCCAAAAAGCAACACTCAAAATGCAGACTGCCGAGTTGGAGGGCTGGAGCACAAGCAGAACAAAGTACTAATAAATCTGTTAACTGCCAAGATCTAAGTACAAATTCTGTTCAGCTTACTTAAAAGAATTAACTAAGTACAAATAAATCTACCTGGAGGAAGAAAGATGAGCTGTGTGCTGCTGTGCACTGCTGAAACTTAAATTATGGCTCAGTATTCTGACCGGCTGTTGAAGCTACTACATGCCCTGCATGTGATGACGTCAGGGAAAATTTGTCAAAAAAAAAACAACTCTGGAAATTTGGAAATTAAAGGGGCCACTTGGGAATTCGTGGCACCCCAATATTTTGCCTCAAAACCGGTATTTACCAAGGAATTCAGTACAGTTGAGAGGTATGGTGTGCAGTGATAACTCATAGACATATAGATATATACAGATGTCTATATCTGACAATTAAATGCACATCAATCTTTTCTCTTTTGTATTCTTCCTGTTCTGTTGGAGTTCAAGTCATCCAGCTCCAAATGTGCAAGTAATTAGCTTAACATGTCTTAAATCCCACACTGCTATTTCTAGCATGCAGGTTGTTGTTGATACTAGGCTTATCTAATTAATGCGTTTTGCAGTATCATTGGGTCATTTCTCTTTCTACCACTGCAGTACTTAATATTAGTGTCAGCTGCCAGGCTGAAATGTTGTACTTTCCTTTAGCATCCCAGTTAGAAGTGAGAATTGCTTCCACTGCTTCTTGGCACTTTCTGACTTACTCTTTATCATTTCTACAGCTAACTCTTATTTTTTTTTCTCTAAGTTAGCCCAACTAGGCCTACAGCCTATTTTCACGAGAGAGACTGAATAGTATGTTTGGGGATGCTTGTCAATTGTTGGAAAATGCACTGATATTCAGTCCAGAGTTATAGGTATATGTAGAATGATGTTCCTAACCGAAGAACTTAATCCGCTCTTACATTTCCTTATTTGTTGCTTACAAAAGTGAAAGACATTAACAGCCAGTACGTTTACTACATCTCACAGCTTATTAAGATCAACAGCTTGGTCTTAACTTATTTTTTAAGATCTGTCAGCAAAGCACTCCTTGCATGAATTTGCTTTTATGTATTACTTTGACCTTCTTCACTATGTTCTAGCCATATCTCTCAATCTCTCAGCAGAAGAAATCTGGACAAAGCCAAAAATAATACAGAGACAAAGAAGGCCCATAAATAGGGACAATTTTTAAATGTTGCTCTTACAAACATAAAACATTGCTAGAATAAAAGGTATTGCATTACCATGCATTTTCGGGAGGACATGAAGTCTGAAACTCAAATGTCTGTCATTATTTATTGGTTTCAAACCTCAGTTATTTGTTAGAAAACTACAAATGTTATGAGGAAAAGACCAAAAACATGAGGTAAAAATCTGGACATTTTGTGGAAACAGGAACAGTTAAGAGGTATGATTCTAGCATAAATTTCATCACTATTAACAACACTGCACTGATAGTTATTTTACATCTACTGTACATTCTGGGTGTGAAAAGACTGTTCATATGGACTTTTGTACAGCTTAACTGTGTAATATTTGGTGGGTTTCACTCAGTGCTAAAGAGAAAAAAACAGCATATTGCCAGGTATGTTGTCATCCCATTTACAAACTGTTATGTGTACCTTTCATTCTGGAGGTGCTGAAGTATTACAAAAATGAATTTTGATGTAAATTGTCTTACCTTCCAGTAAACAACACCCACTTTTACTAGTCCCTATGAAGTGGACCATTTTGTCAGTGTACCAAGTAACTCACAAGCACAGTCTGCAAGTAACATTTCAATGAAAAAGCAATATCCAGATATTTATTTTTGCTGAATGTTTTCCAAAGTTGTACATCTTCCTCTCTCACACAAAATACAGTTGGTTGTCACTTGTCAAAGTCCATATAACGCACATAGAAAAACTAACATTTTTGTGTACTTACTTGCTCAGCGCAAGAAAAAAACAAGAGAATCAGCAAAGCTTACACACTGCTGCCTATGCATGCCAACCATGCTTGTCCACACCATTCTGCTTACTTCATTGTTGTTTTATTAATTTTGTAGTAAAATAGAAAAACAATCAAAAGTCTTTGTGAATTATCTTCTCCTAATATCACAGTGTGATCGCCATACTTTATTGTTTTATTTAGTTTTATTCATTTTTTTTTTGCAATGCAACTGAAAAGTCTTTGTTCAGCAACTTCTTCCCTCTCCTAATATCATTGTGTGCTCACTAGCTCTCCCAGATTCCTAACACTGCAAAGATCTTTACAGAGGGCAGAAAGGCTAATAAAACCTGAGGCAGCAACAACTGAAACGTCTGTGGCTACTTCAACTCAGTAAATTTCTTGGTAACCTTCCTACAGCTTTTCAACCTAATAATGTACGTAATGCACATCAGTATCTCCCATTACTCTGTGAAATAGTAATAGACAAGTATTTTCCACTGTAAACTATTGCTTAGATTTTCAACTTTTCTCACTTTCAGCTTGCAACTGTACAGCACTACTTAACGCAGGACAAAGCCAAACTTCACATTAAGGTCTGACTTTTGCTCTAGTCATTACTACTGTATCAAACTAGAGCTAGTTACAGTGCCCAGAACAAGGGTCTGCTCCCAGACATTTCACAAAGGAAAGGACCCCAAAGAATTAAAAAAAAAAAACTAAAGGCATGCAGGTCAGAGGGCAAGACTGAATTTACTCTAGAATTCATACTGTACAGAAAACTAGTAACATGCCCTTTAATAAATGTTGAAAGAAGGACTGGGTGCCCAATTACTGGAAGAAGGAAGAAAAAATTCTATCCCACAAATATAGCTGGAAGATGCAGGCTAAAACTACAAACCCAACAGTTTAATCTCAGCTATATAGTAAATTGTGGCATCACTAAAATAAATGATTTAACAATATGCAGAATCTGTGGGCCACAGAACCCAAGTGGCGTCATATAAAAATGTTTTCAAATTAGGGACAACAAACAGCCAATGCTATCAAGTTATATCAGACTCCTGTAGTGACCCCATGAACAACTGCAGTCATCCACAGAGCTTATAAAAGATATAGGGAATGGAAGTAAGATTTCCAAGTCTTTGTTCTCCATCACAAACAACCCCCACCAACACACACACGCACACACACACACACACACACACACACACACACACACACACACACACACACACACACACACACACACACACACACACAGAGTTGCCAGTCCACTTATTGCATGCCTTTGAGATGTGATGGTGGGAAGAAACTTAAGAATGTGAGCAAAATCCCACATGAACACAAGGAGGACATGCAGGCTCCACACAGAAGACACCCTAGCCAAGAACCAGACTGGATAACCACTTATTGTGAGAGCAATGCTACTCAATGTGCAACTGCAATCTTTGGGTGGGATAAAAGAAAAAATCTTGGCTAGCCAACACAACAAGAGAACAATGTTCACTCAGAAGAAAATATGCTAACCTGTGGAGTATCACAGGTATCAGTACTGCTGTAGACATTTTTTCAGTGTTCTCTGATGTGACCTTGTAGAAGGCCTGAAAGGAGAAGTTTTATGTTTTCATTTATTGCTGACGACACTACGATATGCAACAAAATGAATATGTAAAAAGGTTTCGAATATAATTTGGTTAAAAGGCGGCACAATATAAGTATGGGAGTATACACTCAATGCAAAAAATGTAGAATAATGCATTTGGGATGCAGAAACCCACAAAAAGAGTACAACATTGGGGATATAAAAGCAACAATAAATGAGGAAAAAGGACCATTCAGCAGTTTTATTATCTCTTCTAAAGCCAACCAACAATAAGAGAAAACTGCAAGGAAAACAGATTAAATACTAAGATGTACAGAAAGAAGCATCTCCTAGAGAAAATGACAGCTAATTATCCTTCCATAGAGCCTTAGAGAATGGGCAACAAGTATGTCACCACTGACTGGAGAACAAAAGTTCTCCAACAGGGTGTTAACATATAGGCAATGCCTGCTGGAAAACAAGTCTAACACTTTTCAGCACCATATTAAGGTGCTGTGCAGCTCAGACAGAACCATAAACAAAGTGTCATCATTTTTATGCTTGTTAAACGTGGCTTTGCTGTTTAGTAAGTGTAAGAGTTAAAAAAGGAAAATGAAAAAGTAAATAAAAAGATGAAATGTGTGTGTGTGTGTGTGTGTGTGTGTGTGTGTGTGTGTGTGTGTGTGTGTGTGTGTGTGTGTGTGTGTAACAGAGAGAGACACCCAAACACCGAGGGAATGAAATAGGGAAGATCAATCAATGTCTTGGAACGGCAGAATGCAGTCTATCAATTTGTGAGCCTTAAAAAATAAGAAATATGACACTCTAATGTCTGGCATCATTGACTGATTTTAACTACCCCAGTAAACAAATATACATAAATAAATAAACTCTCCATGATTTACTGTACCAGGGGGACAAACAAAAACTAGCCTGCAAAATCATGGTCAGTTAAGCATACCTCTCAACCTCTTTGCATAAGAAATCTGGACAAACCCTAAAATAATGTGGGGACAAAGGTCCAAAACTAGAATCAGATTTTAAATATTGCACTTATAAACTTAGGAAGTTGCTAGAATAACAAGATTCATGTTAGCATACAACTTCTGAAGGATATGAAATCTTAAACTCATTGTATATCATTATTCAGTTACTTCAATCCTCAGCAATTTGCCAGAAAACCACACAATTTATGGAGAACAGACCAAAAATATGTGGTAAAAACTGGACATTCTATAAAAAACTGGACAGTTGTGAGATATGGTTAAGTGATTTGGAGGGGTTACAACAAAGAGGCTGCAACTGCTGGTCATATGTCATGTGTGTGTGTGTGTGTGTGTGTGTGTGTGTGTGTGTGTGTGTGTGTGTGTGTGTGTGTGTGTGTGTGTGTGAGAGAGAAACACAGACAGTGAGATGGGAAATATCAGTGCTTTCAGGCTGCAACATGCAGTCTATCAACATCCAATCTTTAAATTAAAAAAATATGAAATTGTAATTTACTGACTGACCTTAATCTTTCCTGATTTGTCATGGGGTGGTTGCAACAAAAGGGTTGTAGCTGATGGTGAAGCGCACATGTGCGATATATATATATATATATATATATATATATATATATATATATATATATATATATATATATATATATGTGTGTGTGTGTGTGTGTGTGTGTGTGTGTGTATGTATGCTGTGCTTCTGAATATATGTGTGTGCGCGTGTGTGAGTGTACATGTGTGTGCATGAGAGTGTGATTTTGTAAACATTAAATACTTATATAATTTCTATTTTAGATGTAAAATACTTCCTCCAACAACAATTACATATGCTATAGCAAGTTTGAAGCACTATGAAGAGGAACTATTTTACATCAAAAATATATTAAAAATTATTTAATAATAAACAACAAATGCAAAACGATTTAACAGCTCATTCTCTAAATGCAATAATTCCCTCCAGGGTGGGCATTATTAGGGAACTAATGCCCTTCCAATGACAGAAAGGTCCTCCACCTGTGAGGTCGGGCCTCACAACACCCCTGGGAATGAGTTAATTCCCTGATACAGCATACCCTCATGGGCATTATTGCTTGCTTACAGACAGTTGGTAAGGCTCACTCTAAAGTCCTTGTAGGATTCTGAAAACATCAAATAAAAAGTCTTAAGACACTCTCAGGACAAAAGCAGTACTGAGGACAGCAGCAAACATGGTATACAGCCTACATCAGAAGTTATACAAAGAAAGGCTAAATCACTTACTATAGACAGTCTTGCAATCTTGACAATGAGTCAGACGGGTGTATGAAAAAACTCTGAAGTAACAAAGAGACTCCATAGATTCCATGTTGGAATCATCTTTAAAATAAGAGTTCAAGAGGACACAGACTGAGGATACAATGGCTCAGGGAAGACACAAAGAAATATCATTTCACAGAAAGGATTGAAGACAGCTGGAAAAACCTTCCAAAACCAGTAGTATGTTTAAAAACATTGAGTTCAAGAGTGCATGGTGCAGCTACAAGACAAGGAAGAAGCATAAGCTATTAGATGTTATCCAGTAAATAATGTGCAACCTGTGTTAGCTGCATCATCCTTATCTGCCATGAAAATTTATGGTTTGCAAAATTCAGGTTAAGTGGTAATTATCAGCTGACAAAATTTTATGTTTTTATTAGTAGATAAGGAAGGCTGAAGTAAACATCGTTTGCACATACCTCCAATTTTCCTGCAAACTTGTCCGTGATCTTGTCTATTAAAACAGCATATTAATTCAAAAGTGAAACTCTCACTGGGAACTAGCATCATGCTAATGTTCGCAATCATCTCAACAGTTAAAAGCTATCATAACTAAGGTCACAGTGGGGAGGATAGGTTTTATTTATAATCTTGTCTTGAGGGTCACCACTACCTGAAATATGTGAACCTGTAAATTCATCTTGTCAGCCAGGTTCAATGACCTCATCTTTGGTAGCTGTATTGTTTATTATGCAGAATGGCATTTAAAGAATGTCTAATAATTAAAAATCACTTCCCTCTCTATAGCTAGCAATGAAACTGCTGAGGTACTGTTGCCTGCCCTCAGAATAAAGGTTAGCATGATTAATTTATAATAGACTGTGTTACAGTGTACTCAAGCCTGCAGTTATACCCCCTTCCTTCTTCTCTTCTACAGACAGTGAAAAAAAAAGCACACACACCAGAGCTCAGCATGGCAAGTATAGATGAGGCATGTTCATCACTTTCAAATGCAATAGATGCAGCAGTTGAGAAGCTCCTGTATTTATTTATATAGTTACCTTATTTTGACATTTATTGACCGGGTTAGTCAGACTGAGCAGATGCCCCTTTTCAGTGGAGATCCGAGGAGAAAAGCTCCATAATTATACATACATGATATAGACAGAGGAATACCATAACTCACAATACAATTACTATCTATACCCATCACAACACAATTATTAATACATTTATAGCAAAATGTAGGGATCCTTAAACATTCTGATGATTCTAATAAACTGTAAGAGTAAATAATTACATTCCATACAGAAACATCACATGATTGCAGATAGTGTGAAGTAAGATCAACAAGATCAACATAGAATATGACAATATATCAGAATCTATGAAGAAAGTCATATGACCTATTTTGTGGAAATCGGTGGAAGATGCATAAAGAAAATAAGGTACGGAGTAGAGAGAAGGCAAGTAGAGGAAGATTAAGTTGGATCAGTACACGAGCAGGTCCAGGAGTTTAATATGGTGCCCTTTATTGTTTTTTTGAAACAATAAGTGTCAGGAATCAGTCTAACATGTACGGGCAGTTTATTCCAGGCTGTATATTAAAGAAGACAACTTTCACAGCATAGCTTGACAACAGCATTTAGCTTTTGTTTTTCTCCGTTCACAACTTGACACCTCCTGCAGTTACATAAGCAGGAGTTCCACAGAGCTCCATTCTGTTTTCTTTATTAACCCTAGGTTCTGTGAACAAAATGCCATCTGCCTGTTTAACATTACTACACATGCAGATGACATTTATCAAGAGCTGCAAGGCAAGTACAAAAGACTAGTGTGAACCCCCCCCCCCCCCCATAAAGAAGTATGTAGCATAAATATCCAAAACAGAACAGAATTTAATCACACAGTGAAAACAAAGAACTTTAATTTTCTTTAGGTTAAAGTGCAACATCTGGCGTGAGTATATTTTGCACAGATGCAGTGTATCAGTTTTAAAAGTCCATACATTTTTACCTGTAAGAAGCAGCAAACTCCTTACAGTTTATTTATGAAATCTGCTTTGAAAACTCTGCAGGTCCTGCATCCTCTGCATTGTCCCCCCCAACACATATACTTTTCACAGTCTCTACTGTTTTCTGGGACTATCATTTAACAAGTAGTGTAGTCAGGCCTGCCTTACCTTACTGAAGGCAGCTCTTAATATTACTGATCAGGTTGGCTAATCTGTATACTCCTGTAAAGAAAGAGCAAATCAAGCCAGCCTCTAGTACCAGTTACAGATTTCAAATGTGCATATGATTATGCATGCTATACTGAAGATAAATGTTCTATCAAGTGGAAAGACCAAATGGTTGCCAAATTAATTCCAACAGTCATCTTTTCTCAACTCAAGGACCTGACAAGCACAGCAGCCTTCCAGTAAATTACATAAAAAATAATAACTCTGCGAGAGATGATCTTGCACTACTAATAATAATTTTGAGGTTGTGTCTTTTATTTTTTTGGAAATAACAGTTTAAGGAAGGAAACACTGAAGGAAGACAGCTGAGGAATTAAGCAAGAAAGGTACTGCAAGGTTGGCAGGCAGTGAAAGAAAGTATCTTGGTTTTCTTGCCATGTGACATCTGAAGTGGCCAACGAAACATTCTGATCAACTAGATTTCAACAAAGTACCCAAATCTGAAGCAATGTACCCAGAATGCAGCTGTATAAAGGGTTTACAGAGGTGGCCATTAGTGATATATGAGACAGCTAGTACTGCTGACCATACCTCTCAAATATCCACATTTTCACACAATGTCAGAATGTCCAGATTTTTGACTCACATTTGGTCTTCTCCTGATAAAATTTGTGGTTTTCTGAAAAATCACTAAAGATTGGACTCACTAAGTAATGACATGAATTTGAATTTCAGATTTCATATCCTTCAGAAAATGCATGCTAACACTAACACTAATCATGGGGTCTATATTAGAACACTGAACATTCAAAATGTCGAGTGTTCTAATATCGACCCGTTTTCAGCGAACGCTGAAAATATCGAAGAAACAGAAAACTGAATTTTTTCCTAGGGAAAGAATTTGGTTGTCTGTTTCTGTTGCTTCGGTATTTTCAGCACTGTGGTGGAAAGTTACGGGTCGGGTTCAGGTAAGGGTGCGATTGTGTGGACGTGAGGGTTAGGGCGGGTTAGGTGAGTTAGGGTTAGGGCACGGGTCAGGTAAGTGTGCGATTGTGTGGACGTGAGGGTTAGGGTGGGGTAGGTGAGTTAGGGTTAGGGTGCGGGTGAGGTGACTGTGCAATAGTGACGGACCTTAGGGTTAGAGTTTGGGTTAAAGTAAGTGGATAGTTAGTGGTGTATGTATAGCTTAGTGTAGGGTTAGGTATAAGAGTTTAGGTGTATGTGTGTGGATTGCTGTTTGCTTGGTGTGTTTGTGTTGTGTGTATGTATTTTGGAACAGTGAATTTTTTCCCTAGGAAAAAATTTGCTATTCTGTATGTTTGATGTTTTAAATTTTCAATTCATAGGGTTCGATATTAGAACACTCGAAATTTTGAATGTTCGGTGTTCTAATATAGACCCTAATCATGTTATTCTAGTAACTTTCTAAGTTTATAAGAGCGAAATTTAAAATTTGTCCCTATTTTTGGGCCTTTGCCGTCCCATTATTTTAGGCTTTGTTCAGATTTCTTGTGCCAAGAGGTTGAGAGGTATGCTGCTGACGACATGATGTTTACTTAAGCCTCTGTGTGCTTGTTGGAGGGCACTTGGTGTGGTCAATAAATTGATTTTCACAATTTTTTAACCATTTGTGAGTTTTTCTTTCAAATCACATAGATCATTTCTTTAGGAATCAATCAAAGAAAAAAATATTATGCCTTTGACTGGTGTATGGCCTGACCTTGGCTCCAGTGCCATTAACATGTGTTACTGTTAACATGACAATATTACCTTAAGGCAGAACTGTAGCTGAACAAGCTGAAAATCTTCTCTCATCCAAGAAGAGGACCTATATGATGATATGACCTGGTAAGGGGGTCATGAGATGCCAATCATGCCTGAAGTCATCAAGACAGAGTGGGGCTTCCATCCTATTTTTTTTAGGTTCATTCACACTTTGAATGCTACTATGCTCTGCTGCTCGACCGAAAATGTGGCACTGTCCATGCCACTACTCTTATAATGCACATATGAGGTCATTAGAGTATCAGTGTGTTGTACTATCAGCAGATGTTCAACTCCATAGCTGGGATTCAGAGTAAATAGCACTGATGGTACAAATCACTCTGAACTGATGACCTGTTTGGGCTTAAATGCTAAATATTTGTTCTTAGTCATCCAAATTCTCTAAAGAACAACATCTTTTTTTCCCAGAAATTTACATGACTATAAACTGCTCTATTGTACACTTGGAAAAACTTTGCAATGGTGCACCCCCACCTGCACTACAGCACAAGTACCAAAAGGAAAACACACAAGCAGTGAGCCTCTATCCCTGGACTCATGCACACACCCATACAAACCACGCGCACAGACACCTACATGCACACACACACACACACACACACACACACACACACACACACACACACACACACACACACACACACCAGTCTTGCACAAATTCTCATGAACCCACACATTGTCATAGTGCTCATGCATACACACTGACACACCAACACAGACACAGAAACACACTCGTAACACTCCTATGCAAACACAGCACTACTTACCTCCCACGGCTGACTTGAGAAATGGTGAAATGGCTTTGATTCACCATGCAAAGATTAAATGGCATAAATGTTTACCACAAACATGTGGTACATTTATTTTATCATGACCTTGGGTCTAAAGATTATCATGTCTCTAAGAGGCCATCATCCAGGCACTTGTGATGGTGCTCTGTGTTCTTGTCAGCATCCCATCAATTATAGCATTTTTCATTTATGAACCTAACTTCCATTGGCAGTGATGTCAGCACTCGCATCACTGCAAGGACAACCTATGCCTCAAGGACCCTGTCATTGCAGCCATGGCATGAGTTAGGTGAGGTCCACCGTTCCTCCCCCATTAAAGTGATCACACCCATCCTCCCTGCCTGTACTGTCAAGCAACCTAGGCACTATTCAAGCTCAGCTTGCTTTGGTGTAGTCAAGCCTATATCCCTCTATACCACTGGTGCAGGCAAAATGTGATACACACTTAATGCCTTTTGAACCCTGGCCTGCTCCACACCTCTGTAGTTTGGGTGTTTATGAATCCTAAACTATGCAAGCAATGTAACTGGGTAGGGCACTGGGAAGTTCACCCACTCAGAGACCTTCCATACAGCACCACCTTTACATATGTCACTCTGACTCTCACTGCCTAGGATGCACAGTGGCAGTTCTAGGCAGAGACAGAGAAACAGGTGTGTGTGTGTGTGTGTGTGTGTGTGTGTGTGTGTGTGTGTGTGTGTGTGTGTGTGTGTGTGTGTGTGTGTGTGTGTGTGTGTGTGTGTGTGTGTGTGTGTGTGTGTGTGTGTGTGTGTGTGTGCGCGTGTGTGTGTATCAGAATCATTTTCCAAAGTATGTAAGACAGCTTGCTCTTTTCTTGTATACTTTGCAAACAGTAATGAATATCCTTAATATATTTTAAAGGAAATCTTATTTGTATTTTTCTACAATAGAGGTTAGCAGCAGTAACATATAAAAAGTAGGTCAGACATATTTGATCTTTCGTGCCCCCCCCCCCCCCCACACACACACACACAGACACAGAGGTATGAGAAATGTGCATTTTAATACTGATTTAAAATGAAATAAAAAGTTTATTAAAAAAAAGAAATGTGCATCTATCTCTCAGTTTAGACTTTATGTAGAGGTAATAATCTTGTTTTCTTGAAAGAATAATATCCGTGTTAGCTCTTATGTACACAGTGCTTCTTTCTGTTAAATCTGTAATAATTAAAAAAAAGTCTTGTCTGACCAAGAATTATTAATGCCATAAAAGCCAACAACACAATTCCAAACTAAAGGCTTACTTTAACCTGGTAAATATGCCAGCTGACATTCCTGTCTTTCCTATTAGGTGTGACATAGCATAACTTAATGAAAACATAAAACTGCAAATGCTTCTGTTGTGTAACAACTGCTGACAAAGAGAGAAAAAAATGCTTTTCTTTACCATACTGGCATTTAAATTCTCCAAAAAAACTTGCATATCTTGGTTGTGACTATAATATTTATGGTATAAGTCTACTCCAGATCATCCTGGTTTGACTGCACATCTTGGTTGTGACTATAATATTTATGACAAAAGCCTACTCCAGATCATCTTGGTTTGGCTGCACATCTTGGCTGTGACTATTATATTTATGGCATAAGCCTACTCCAGATCATCTTGGTCGTGACTATTATACTTATGGCATAAGCCTACTCCAGATCATCTTGGCTGTGACTATTATATTTATGGCATAAGCCTACTCCAGATCATCTTGGTCGTGACTATTATACTTATGGCATAAGCCTACTCCAGATCATCTTGGTCGTGACTATTATACTTATGGCATAAGCCTACTCCAGATCATCTTGGTTTGCCTGCACGTCTTAGCTGTGACTATAATATTTATGGCATAAACAGCCATCTGGAGCATTTCTCCCCGGGCCTCCGCTGAAAACAGGCTCTGTGGAACCTAGTCGGACATTCCCCGTCAACAAATGTTAAATAAAATAAATAAACCTACTCCAGATCATCTTGGTTTGGCTGCACATCTTGGCTGTGACTATTATATTTAAACTGTAAAACATAAACCGAGCACAGTACAAAATCAAGCAAGCTCCTGCATAAAACAAGTCAATTTATTTTAAGCGCTTTTCGTGCTCTCAATGAGTGCACTTCTTCAGAAACAATAAAAACATATGCAAATAAGGTTTAAATAAACCTAACAATTAGTGTGTTCAATCAACTTTTAACTTAATTTAAAAACCCACCCTACTTTCCTTAAAGTCACAGAGGACCAGGTAATACACAATAGACTCCTACCTAATAGTGCAAGTTAATAATATAATAAATAGAACTTATAAATTCAACTTTAAATGTTAAAGTTAAAATACATATAAATATACCATTAAATTACAAATATTAGGTTAATACCCCATACTAAAAAATGTAAATATGTATACACATGCTATGAGTACTTAATAACATACACAAATACATGAACCCACATATACAAATAAATATAGTGGTACCTATGTCCATATAAATATGTTTATATAACCTATAGTTAGTAAGACTCTTTAAAACTCTTTAAAAACTAGGCATATGGATGTATAACCATAGGTAAATTTCACAAAAACTAATACACTTTTACAAAAAATATATATGTATATAATCAAATATAATATAATGAATTAATGAAAAATATTTAATCAACTATATAAATAATAGTAGTAATTTATGAATAGGGCAACATCAGCGTTTAAGGCTCTTAAGTTTCAAAATACTACTAATTGAACAAGCTTCATTCAAACCTGGAAAATTATAGGCATTTAACCTAATTTGCCATTGTAATTCTAGTTCCTCAAGCTGTAAACATGCTGGACCCCCTCTACCAGTTTGATAAACCTGGTCTATTACTGCAAATTTAAAAGTGTGGTTGCTGTGTTTAAGGTTATGCTTAGCAAGTGCGTTATCCAATTTCATTCTGCTAATGGCATATTGATGTTCATATAACCTTTCACGGAGTTTACGTTCCGTTTTGCCCACATAAAAGGCGGGGCACTTTTGGCATTTCGCCACATAAACAACCATCCTACTATTACAATTAAATCTGGCTTTGAATTTAATATGGTAGCCATTAATATCCATCGAGTATAAATTCTCCACAAATTTGCAATAGTTACAATCTTGACATTTGAACATTCCAGTAACCTTAGGGGGTAACCTACGTTGACGTTCAAGATGATTCTTCAGGTTACACCCTCTTCTATATGTAACCCTTGGGCCATCCCCCAATTTTACACAGATAGTATGATTTATGCCAAAAAGCTCCCAATTCTTTTTAATAATCTCAAAACATAGTTGACTGTTTATGTTATATGTAGTAATCAAATTGGGAACTTGCTGTGTCTCAATCTCATTTCCCATTATGATTGGGTTGGCACACCTTTCAATCATGTTCTCAACAATGAATGGTTGCTTAATACTCATCAAAGGTTTATAAGTACCATTCGATCTTTTAAGCTGGACTTCAACAATAAGGTCATCCAATAAGGTAACTGGGTAACCTCTGTGCAAAAACATGGATTTTAGAACTTGACATTGTTGTACAAAAGCACCATCCTCACTCACAATACGAGCTGCTCTCACTAGTTGTCCCTTAACAACGGAACGTTTGTGATGGTAAGGATGGCAACTTGTGAAGTGCAAAAAGGAATTGGAATAAGTTCTCTTCCTGTAAATAGATGCTGTAACCATTCCCAATTCCCTATTCTTTGCAAGCCATACATCTAAAAATGCTATGGACTCCGTGTCAAACGTAGCTGTAAACTGCAAAAATTGTGTAGATTCATTAAATATTTTTAATATACTATTGCTACTAGTTAAATCACCTTTAAGGAGGATGAAAATGTCATCCAAAAATCGCGTATAGTATATTACTTTTTCTTTAAACACTTCATTGTTGAAGACAAATTCAGCTTCCCAATATGCCATCACTAGATTGGCTATACTCGCCCCACACGGGGAACCCATAGCCACCCCAATCTTCTGTAAATAAAAATGATTGTCACCAAACATAAAATAATTATTACTAAGGACAATTTCCAGTAATTCAGTAACTAGTGATATTTCATCTACTGGTGCACCCTCCTTCCGTAAGAGGGCACCCACCCATTCTGAACCCAACTCTTGGGGAATACAGGTGTAGAGATCTTTAACATCCACCGTCAAGAAATTGTAGTCCATCCTAAACTCCAATGTGTTTAACTGTTCAAGAAAAGACCACGAGTCCTTACAAATCTGACTTTGTTTGGTAACATATTTTTTCAGGATTGAGTCAACAAGTTTGGCACACACATAAGTAGGGGAACCCCTCCCATCAACCAAAGGTCTCAAAGGAGGGTTGACCTCACTTTTATGTATTTTGGGGATACCAAAAATACAAGGATATCTAGGATAGGATGTATATAAAAAATTGTAAATATTCTGTTCTATTCTTCCTTCAATGTACATGTCCTCTATGTAACCCTTGATTTTATTATATGCTCCATTAACTTCAGATCTGGAGCTCGGAACATAAGCAGGACTGTCCAATAGTGAATACATCCTATCTTCATAATCGGTGTTGTCAAAAACAACAAGTCCCCCACCTTTATCAGGTTTGCAAATACGTATACTCTGAGATTTTATATACTCTAAACACTGATTTTCAAATATGCTAGTAGCCCTATTACCACTGAATTTTTTGTTACTATTATTATTTTTCATTATTTGTCGGAAATCCAATTCACAAAGCTGTTCGAAAGTTTGTATTAATGGGTGCAACGGAGGGTTAAAAGTACTAGAAATATAAAACTGGTCACCCTCCGAAGCATTAGTACTTGCACCCATCATTAACAAAAAGTTCAACTTCCTAGTAAACACTTTAAGGTCTATTATCGATTGAACTAAGTCAAACTTTTGAGATGGTACATATGTATAACCCTTAGACAAGAAATCAACAATATCCAAAGGTATACAAGTAGTCGAAAAATTATAAACTTTAAAATCACCTAACGTATTAACAATAATGTTGGGTTGCTTGACAGTGTTTTCCACATCGGTCATACATACAATATAATCATCCACATAGGGGCTAGATAAAGAAGTGTCACTCAATGGGTTATCTGCAGATAACACCAAGCTATTGTTTATGGTTTGTGGTTGTTCTGCCTCCTCTGAAAAGTTTTCTGTTGGAAATTCTTCCGTTGTTTTGGCTTCGCTCCCAAGTGGCTGGCAGATTGAAAATTTTCATTATGTTGTTTGTCCGAACTACTGTTGTTGTTTACATAAAGGTGCTGTAACCTTTCACTTCTCCTTAACTCCGGTTGACCAACAAAACTGGTGTTAAACCGTTGGGGTATATGTTGACCATTTATATCGTTACTAATGACCTCACATTGTTGTTGGTTACCTGAATCAAGGTTATTACCAGCTACCAAAACATCACCTACTAATGGGTCACGCCAAATTTGAGCTACTGGTGGCACAGGATATGCAGTCCCTTCAGAATAGGCTTTAGTATCACGTTCGAGTTTTTTTATTTTATTATTTTTCAGCTTATCCAAATACTGATCAATACTTGAAAAGATACGCGCATATTCATATTTATACCTGAGGAACTGACCATTTAGCTTAATATTATTGTCAAGTTCAGTCACTTTAGAGGATAATTCGTCCACCCAAATGATGTAATGCTTAACCATCAGTTCCAACAACTCCAACCCCTGTCGGTCAAACAACCCTATCAAATCTTTATGAAAATCAGAATTTGCAATAAGACCAGTTGGGTACTAAATTAAATTAAATTAAGTTAAAAGTTGATTGAACACACTAATTGTTAGGTTTATTTAAACCTTATTTGCATATGTTTTTATTGTTTCTGAAGAAGTGCACTCATTGAGAGCAAAAATAAATTGACTTGTTTTATGCAGGAGCTTGCTTGATTTTGTACTGTGCTCGGTTTATGTTTTACTATTATATTTATGGCATAAGCCTACTTCAGATCATCTTGGTCGTGACTATTATACTTATGGCATAAGCCTACTCCAGATCATCTTGGTTTGCCTGCACGTCTTAGCTGTGACTATAATATTTATGGCATAATCCTACTCCAAGACATCTTGATTCGGCTGCACATCTTGGCTGTGACTATAATATTTATGGTATAAGCCTACTCCAGATAATTTTGGTTCAGCTGCACGTCCTGGATGTTTCTTTAATATAGATGGTATAAACCTACTCCAGATCATCTTGGTTTGGCTGTATGTCTTGGCCGTGATTATAATATTTATGGCATAAGCCTACCCTAGATCATCTTGGTTTGGCTGCATGTCTTGGTTGTGACTGTAATATTTATGGTATAAGCCTACTCCAGATCATTTTGGTTCAGCTGCACGTCTTGGATGTTTCTATAATATAGATGGTATAAGCCTACTCCAGATCATCTTGGTTTGGCTGTATGTCTTGGCCGTGATTATAATATTTATGGCATAAGCCTATCCTAGATCATCTTGGATTGGCTGCACGTCTTGGCTGTGACTTTAATATTTATGGCATAAACCTACTCCAGATCATCTTGGTTTGGCTGCACGTCTTGGCTGTGACTTTAATATTTATGGCATAAACCTACTCCAGATCATCTTGATTTGGCTGCACGTCTTGGTTGTGACTATAATATATACAGTATAAGCCTACTCCAGATCATCTTGGTTTGGCTTTGGCAAAGAAAAAGACACCAACATCAATTCAGTAATTACAACATTATTTTCTATTACCTAGTTTTAAGTAGTATAATGTATATGAAACAAAATCTAAAATATTCCGAAGCACTATTACATTTACAGCTGATAACAATTCCTAAACACACAATAAGGCAAACTTAGTGTTTCCTAGTCTTGAGCAGTTCTCATTAAAAATATTCAACATGCCAACACACATTTCTACGCATGCTATGATATTACACGGAACTTCATTTCATAAAAATATTCATTCTGTGGTTCTCAGCTTCTTTGCTAAAGAATAAGGGACAAAGACAAAAACAGCTGGTGGGCAAAGGTCCAAAACCAGGGACACTTTTTAAATATTTTTCTAATTAAAATAAACATGTAATAGCATAACAGTTTTTTTACATCAGCATACATTTTCTGAACAATAAAAAAGTATGAAATTCAAATGTCTATCATTATTGAAGGACTGTAATCCTCACTTACTAGGAAACTCAAAATATTTTATGAAGAAAGTGAAGCAAAAAGCAGAGTGAATAACTCAGCTGTGGGCAACCCACCAGCAATAACACCAGCAACAGCACTCAGCTTCCCCTTCCTTCCAGCTGCCACCCATTGCCAAGTTACCACTTTGTTCTGAAGGGTGCCTTCCCCTACACTCAGAGGAATGTAAGCAATGCAAGTTCAAGGCTGTAATGTGTATAATACCAACAGAAGTATTCATAGGATTAACAACAGAGATGAAATGTTTTGTTTCATATTCTATCTCTCTCTCACATTGGCTACTTGTCTGATAATTTTGGGAGCTCCACCTGCATTGTGCAGCATAATGAGCTGTGATTCTGCATGCCAAAAACTCATTAAAAAACTTTAATGCCTAGAATTCACATCTACAAGGAGATAAATCAGTAGTTGTGAAAGAAGATGAACTGAGGCTAAAAATCAACATATACCACCAAAGCAGTACATTTGACAGATACACTCTCAGTCACAGTTACAGTCTAATGACAGAAAATGCAATTACAAAAACATAGCATTGTGGAAACCGGTACAGGATAATATTACATTTGACCAGCCAGGCACTGACAACAGCCTCACAATATACTTCTTTAAAAAAAGACCCGTCTAACTAGACTACATCTGTAACTAACCTATCACCACCAACACCCGTTTTCACATTTTTTCTTATAAGGGTTGTGTCATCTGTCACCTATCGCAATTCACAGCCACTTCCGTATGCTCTTCAACAGTCACTTTCAAGTAATGCAGGTATTCTCTCACACAATCCATTAATCTATTGGTTGGACAACCTAGTCTTCTCTGCTTTCTTCCTACCTCTCCCAAATCTGCTTAACAGATTTTCTTTTGCTTTCCTTCACATACAACCTGACCAATGTAATCTGTTCTCCTTGACTTTCTATGCAATGGGGTTACTTTGGTTTCTATTCTATTGACCTTATTTATTTTTCTGCCCCACAATGTGCATCCTTCTACCTAACTCAGGCACTTCATTTCCATCACCTCAAGCTTCCATAGCTGCTTTGCCTCCATTGCCCAGGTTTATGTGCCATACAGAAGCATTGGTTGCACCACTGTTCCGTACACCTTACTCTTCAACTTTTTTGGCATTCTTCTGTCACACACAACCCTTAACACTCGGTGCCAGTTGGCAGCAGCATCTCTCCTTTGACCTCCTCATTCTGACTTTCATTCTCCTCATACACACTTCTCAGATACTTGAAGTTGTTAACAAGTACCACTGTCTAACCTTCTATTTCAGTTTTCAGCTTCTTCTGATTTCCTTCATTTGCTGCCATGACAACAGTCTTATCTGTATTCAATTTCATACCATGTGCCTTCAGTTTTGCATTCCAGTTCCCTACCATTTGCTGAATCTCCTGTTCAGAGTCTGCTTGTAGTGTCACATGTTCTGCATACTTGCATACTTTGTTGATTTGTCCCTTCTGACCTGTTTGCTGATGCAGGCCATCACCACTATGAACAAGAGTGGGATCAGAGCTGAACTCTGATGCCCATGCATCAGTTTCTGGGAACTCCTCTGTGAGTCTGAACACTCTTTGTACTGTTGTCACTGGGTCGTTGTATACAGCCTGTCCTGACTCTACCAATGTTTATGGGGCTTTAAACTATTGCAGGACTGCCCAAATCAGCTTTTTTGGGACTTTGTCATGTACTTTCTCCAAGACTAGGAATACCCAGTTGGAATATTTCATCTCTACCTTCCACTCCATTATTTGTCTGACTGCAAATATTAGGTCATCTGTACTGCATCCCAATCTCAACCTTAACTACTCATTCCCCATTTTACTTTCTACTAATCTGTTTATTAATTTACCAATCACTCTCTCTAGCACTTACATGTAGTGTGACAGATGTCTGATACCTCTATATTGCTCACAGATGTGAATATTCCCTTTGTTTCTGTACACCTGCACTAGAATGCTTATTTGCCAGTCATCTGGGACATGTTTCTCTCTCTCCATACAATAATGAGTACCCTCAGGAGCTATTTCTGCTGTAATGCACTAAACATCTCGATTATGTGTGCTCTGACTTATTCGGAGTCTACCACTCTCCCTGATTTCATTTTAATTAATCCACTTTGTACTTCTTGACACAGTTCTTTGTCTTCTTTCATCATACGCTGTGCATGAGGCAGTACAGCTCCTGTGGGGCTTTCTTCATTCAGAAGCTTCCTGAAGTGCTCCTTCCATCTGCCCTTGATGCCCACATGGACTAGTGAGCAAAGTGTTGGTGGTGCCCCTGATGAATGGCATCTGCCAACTGTCTTCTTTAGCTTTTTCACATTGCCTTACAAACTGATTGGGCAAGTCTGTGCCATCTGCTGAGTCACCTCCCAGGAGCTGGTAGTTTCTGAGATGACTTGTTCTTTACCATTGGGACTTTTTTATTACCACTTTGCCCTCTGGTATTCATTTTTGGCCTATGCCGTTTTCTTTATCTACCATTTCTTTCTGTACTCTTTCTTTCTTTTGAGAACTTCCTGGACTCCTGCATTCTGCCACCATTTCTTCTTATGTATTCTGTTCTCATTATTGACATGACCTCATATTGTTCTACTAATTTTCCCACATTCTTCTTTGACTCCACCTGTGCTACAGCCAATACAGCCTCCTTGAGCTTCTGTGCTTTCATTACAGTCAACTTACATGTCTTAAGACTAATCTCTATTGACCTTACAGCCATTTCTAACCACTGCCTGCAGCTGGTTGTGGTCAAAAGTGTTTTATGTCAGAGGCCAACTACTTCATTAGGGATCACTCAGTACTTTCTGATTTGACTCCAGTGCTCTTTCCTTACTTGGAGAAAGTCTACCTGACTTGCATGCTGTCCAGTCTTACATGCGATCTTGTGATTGTCTCTCTTGGCAAACTGTGTGCTGGCTACCATTAAGTCATTGGAATGGTTGGTATAATGGTTAAGGTGCTTACTTTACGGACACAGGGTACAGGGTTTGACTCTCACCTTTGAGGGAAACTGGATAGCCCTAAAATGGCTCCCAAGGCCAGTTAGCCTAGTTTTTACCGTATGAACCTATTTGATAGACACAGAATTGTAGAATGGGTTTCCTTCATTATTCTTACTGCTCAACCTATGTGGCAATCCTTGAATCCTGTTCAGTCTGTTCTGTATAATAAGCATTTAGGTCCACTATTTTTAAAACCAACTCATTTTGTTATGCTTTATTGATAAGATCCTGCAACCGCTTCCTGAATGCCATCTATTCCTTGCCATCACACCCTTGCTGTGAAGCATCGGTTGAAATCAGGATGACTGCTCCATCTTTACACTAGAGTTTGACTGTGACAAGTCTTTCACTAATTCTGACTGCATCCTCTCACCATCCTCATAAGACTCTCTTTCTCCACAATTCGCACAACATTTCTAGTCTCTATTTCCCATGGCTAACATATTAAGGATCCCAGGCTGACAAAGTTTGCTGCACTGCCCTTCCACTTTGTCTCATGGATACACTGAATATTAAGTCTCCTCCTTATAATTATCTAAGCAGCATTACATCAATGAGCCTGCATTCAGTGGTGCAGTCCTTAATATATTTTTGGCAGGCTGACTAGATTTATGTTCAGCTGTCACTCAAGAGAGTTATCCCAAGTAACCCAGTCTGAGCAACAGGACACCAATGGGCTAGTAGATTACTGATTCAGGGCTACTGGGTTTTATGACAGGTACATTCATTAGCCAAAAGAGGTATGAACATCTCTCCCACCATTAGCATGGGCACCTGGCATAGGTCTGAGTAGGCTGTAACTATTCAACACATAAATTTCTGGATTTAATGCAATATTAGGATCTTAAGTTATAAAACATTCCTTCTCACAGTTCACAATTATCTATAGAACCGCAAATGGTCTATTAGAGCTTTAATAATGCAAATTCCCTTAATCCAGAAATATATTTATTATCACAATATAGTTGTCGAATATTACTTTAAACAATTTTTTGATGCATAATATTTCAATTGTACTGATAACCCATTCCACATTCTGCTATTATGGCAAGTTCAACTTCCATACTGATATTGGTTCATACTTTTGTTAGATTAACTTTTAAAACAAAGACCTTTGTCTCTTAATCCACAGTATTGTGCAACTACAAATAATCCCAAATTTCCGCTTATTGTCAGATCATGGACCTCGTTAAATGCTACACAAACCTTATTCCTAATTGCTCTATATAATACTGTGTGCAACTTTAGATATTTATTTATATTTAGTTTGTCTCCTCGGGCCTCTGCTGAAAATGGGCAATCTTGCCCAGTCGGACTAACCCGATTAACATATGTAAAATAAATAAATAAATAAATATTCTACCCTGCCATTATATATGGCATTACATTAATCATTTTATATAATGCCTTTATACTCCTTCTAAAATTTTTGTTTTACCCAAAGTAAGACTGAGAAAACAGAAATTATATTCTATAATTAGTCTAATTATAGTTGATTATAATACTTTAAGAATGGAAATATTCGTAGATTCAATACTCCTTAAAATTAATCCAGTTGTCTGTTGCAATGCTTCAACCTTTACTTCCATCACATATATTTTTTATTAACTTGCCAAGACCTTTTACGTGCTCAACAATTTCAAGTTGATTATTTCTTAATACTTTTTCATGCTTGGTATCTGTCCCACAAATCATTACTTTACTCTTTAAAGAATTCAGTTTTAGTCCTATATCCTCAACCCATTATTTTACTGTAAAACACATGCATACACTCACACACACACACACACACACACACACACACACACACACACACACACACACACACACACACACACACACACACACACAGACAAAACTCCAAAACACCAATATTTAATAAGATATCAAAATAATAGCTCTTCATCTGTTTTAACATGCCGCTGTCATCTTTCTTAAATACTGTAGCAATTATACACTTAACAAATCAAACTCAACTAAGGAACTACACAATTAAATAATCAAGTCAGATTTCATTATGATTGCAATAATACAGCCATCATATAAAAACTTTTTAAAAAGTTCATACTTTAATGATCAAGCCTGGTGTAACATCTACACACGAACAAGTGATCCATTCCTATTCTGCATCTCTGACATGAAAGTAATATCACCTCCCCTTGTATTAGGAAGCAGACCCTTAATAATACTTAACAGAAATATTTTATTGTAGATCGATAATTGTTTAACTATACAGAATCTGTTGTTTCATAAATTTTGGCACCAATCATGCAATCATCAGCAAATTGTAACACCCAAAATTTAGATGATGCTCGAAAACTGAAGAAAATCACATTAAAAGAAAGAAATGGCTTAAAAACAAAAATGAAGCAAATTAAATCAACTTCAAACACCTTCATAACAAAGCCAAGAAATTAGTTAAAAATGAAAAAAAAAAACTATTTTTCACAACTATGTAGTCAAAGAAATAACCCAAAAATATTCGCAAAATCATACTCATCTCTCCTTAATCCTTTGACCACACAAAACACATCACCATCCCCTGATAAAGAACCACAACAAATACCCAACATTTTCAACTCTTAAACTTGTCAAAAAAACCCCACCAATAACAAACAAACCCCCAACAATAAGATAAGCACCTCAAACCCAGTTCATGAGAATCCCAGCTTACATCCCTCACTCCACAAAGAAACCACAAACAATACCCAAAACCAGTGCCCACCTCTCTTGTATTTAAATTGATAAGTAAACGAAAACCATGCTCCCTTTCTGCCGATAACTTCCCCTCCGAATACTTGAAACTTACTGCTGACACAAAAGCCTACGCAATCAGCATTCTAATTGACCTATCCATCTCAGAGTCCACAGTCCCTCAAATTTGGAAGAAATCCATCATAAATCCATTGCATAAGGGTGGAAATACTAATGATTTAACTAACTATTGAGCCATTTGCATTCCCTTACCATTATCTAAGCTATTGAAAAAGTGTATACATGCTCAACTACTAAAACACCTCTCTGACAATAATCTCCTCACCCCTACCCAACATGGCTTTCATCTTGTACACAGTACCACTACAGCATTACTTTCTTTCACTGATACTGTCAACAAGCTCTGGATTCTTTTCTATTGAGAGCAGTCTTCTTATTAGAACTAACCAAAGGTTTCGACACAGTTATCACATACTAAACTACTCCAACAGCTAGCAACATTAGGATGCTCCAAACATACCTTTACCTGGCTTGCTAGCTACCTGAACAAGAGACAACAATCTGTCAGATGGCAAAACATTCAATCTGGTTATCTGCTTAATAAGACAGGAGTCCCCCAGGGATTCATTCTCAGACCTTTACTTTTTAATGTATTTATAAATAATCTTCACACAATCTCTCTGCAAAGATCACTTATCTAATATGTTGACAATTCCACTATCATATCTTCCTCTAGCAACTTCCCAGATTTCCTAAAAATAACACAAAATGCCTTCTCAATCATAGAAACTTGACTAAACAAAGCCCACCTACTACTAAATCCCCCAAAATATAAGCTACTACTATTTTCATCTAAACCACCTTCACAGGACTTTAACATTTAGTCCCAAAACAAGATTGAAATTGAAATAGTGAAGACAGCAAAATTACTAGGCATTACTACAGACGATAAACTATCCTTCGAACAACATATTCTTAATACAATAAAAAAAACACATTTTAAACTAGGGAAACTCTACAGACATAAACTCTACATGAACAAACCCACAAAATTAAAAATGGCCAATACCCTCCTACTCCTTTCCCTCCTCTATGGTTACCCCATCTTTACCACCCTTCACACATCTCTAAGTAACAAACTGCAATCATGCCTACCACATCGAACATGCCACTGCCAGGCCACTAAGGAATTGAAATGGTTTGACTTCCCCCACTACGTTCATTACACTCAACTAACTCTTGCGCATAAAGTAATATACAACCCAGAAAACTGCCCTTCACTTCATTCTATCCTACATCCCCTCCCGGAATCTTCGGTCTACTAATAAACAGCTTCTAAGCATATCCAAACCCAACAAACGAGCTGGTCAAAACTTGTACTCCCACTCCATAGCAAAATTTTGAAATGCCCTATCCCCCTCTATTACACAACTTGATTCCATAAAAACCTTCAATTCACCCTAAAAAGTCACTTTCTTAACAATCAAACCTATCCTTGTGCCCAGAACTATAAACCACCGTAAACATATTTTAAGATTATGCTAACTAGTATGACTCATTTCAATTTCAAGTAATAATTTGTAAATCCTCTGAACTTCATTGACATTTCTACTCTAGTTAAGGTATGTCAATTGCTGTCTTGTCTCTATAATCATTATTAGGCTAAATCCTAAACATCCCATGTACTGAAGTGCATAAATGAACTGTTTTATTGTCTTTCTTTCCCCCTATACAATGAATGCCATTAAAAGTACTGCATGCGTACTACTAACACCTAACCTGATTGTATAAAAACATTATTTTCTGTTCTGTGCATACTAATCACTAAGAAATCGTTTAACATTTTTTGTACTGTGTTTTATTATTGTAAATAATATCTTGTTGTAAAAATTTTCATCTGTAAATCTGCATTTGCCTTTTTCCACCATCTTGGCCCTCAGCCCAGTGAAACTTGAAAACTAGCTACCTAACAGCTCCTTCTCTGACCAATCAAACAAGGACAAAGGTTTGATATTACCTGGCCAAGCAAGGCACCATATTCATTTTAGTTCACTACAAGCCTCCTCGAGTCCCACTACTGAGTGCTTACCATGTAAGTATGATGATTTTTCTATTGTTATGTACTTACAGTGTGTAAAGATTTAAACTACATTAGAAAATAGCTACCATAGTAATGCTTTACAATGTTTTGAATTTAACTACCCTGAACAATATACTCTGCAACTGTGACTTATACTGCTCTATCTGCCACGTGTTTGGTACGGGATTCTTTACCTGCTACCTTTGCTTATTCTCATGTTAAAGTATTGGAAAAATCAGCACGACTGTAAATGGTAGGATGCTTGCTGTTGTACATGTTATGAAAAATGTGATTTATAGAACAGTGATTTGCTAGAATTTATTGTCACTGTACCAGCTCCATACTGATATATGTGATGTATTTGATGTAACAGGCTCACTTTAGAGAATTAGGTTTCCCGAGCACAATACAGGAGAAAGAGACATTTATATTTTCACTTGCTCTATATTGCAAAATGCCAACTCTGTAAATGGGAGACTCTGTTCTATTTCATTGTTATTTTGCCACTAATTTGTTGCAAAAGCTGAATCTAAGTAATTGAATTCTTCCAAGTTTTTCAAGGGTATGGCGTCATTGTATCTACCCTAAATTGTAAAGCATCAGCTTTGTACTCTGCATACACTCCCTGTTTCATTTTTGAGAATGACTTTATCTACGTTATTCAAGTGGACTGATAAGTTTACAAAATTATTCAGGGGATAGTATCACCATACATAAACTAAACTGTAATGAGTACGCCCTGTACTCTTGCTTAATCTGTTTTATTCTACTGCTATACTGCCACCGCTAGGATGCTGCAATCTAACTGAGTGTTTTTTCTGCATGCTGTATACAAAATCCATAGACAGCTGACAAAGATATTACTATGCGCTTTAAATGTGAGTGCCTACAGGATAGGTAGTGCTGCTTGGCAGTCTAATTGTTTTATTCTTATCTGCTGAAACTGTGACAATGGTATACTGTATATTGTGTTTGTCAGCCTGTGTTTAAAATCTCGACTGGGACTGTATTATTGCATTTTTAACTGCCTTGACCTACTTCTACCTCCTGAATAAATACCAGGATTAACTTCTCCAATTTGAATTTCTTCTCTCTCTCTTTTCCTTTCCACAGCTAGCCCTTCTAAAAGAGGACTCTCCCACTGCTCAGCTCCCCTGTGTAACGGAAACACAAATTTACAGTTCTACTGTTGGAGCGACCATTTGTAAAACCAATACCTGTATGTTTTACAACTTAGACAATAGCTTGGTTTTATTCCCTGCCTTGCGCTGGTGGCAAGCACAGGTGTACTGGGCTGTACTGTCCTTACTACTTCTATCAGTGCCCACCCTAGACCCAAAAGCTATTTCCCACATACAATAGTTGCTTTCAACCAGATTAAACAGCAATAATTTGCCACTTCTCCTGCATACAGCTATCCGGGCAGCAGAAACAGCTGCATACCTGCTTACCCACGTGGTTGCTCTTACTGATAGGTTCTGAGTGCTTTACGCCTTGTGACCTGGCCCTTCTCGCTCCGTTCACCCTTTGCTTCGCTCGGGCTCATTCCTCTCCCCTACGCTGCCCCCAACTTCCACCTACCCCTACTACTCCTACATTTATCCTAGCCATTCCTCCACACCCCTCTCGCTGCTACCCATTCCAAAATCAACTCTTGCCTAACCCCTCCCCAGCACACTCACACACAATATGCACATCATTCAATCATCAATACACCCCTCCCCACCCACATTTCAACTAGCCTCAAAAACCTCATTACCCATTACCACTCAATCTCTACTCTTGCACCTCCTGTATCATGCCTTCACAACTTTTCCAAACTCACTATACCCCCTAACCTCTTTGCTATTTTTAACACTCCTATACAATGTTATCTCCAACTCCACAATGCACCTTGCCCCTTCCTTCTCTCCTCTGTCCTATACCCCTCCACATAAAACATATCACCACCTCCCCAGCAAACACTTCTACTCCATCTCCCCTTCTCTGATTGAACCTAACTTCCTTCACTACCTCAACCCAAAAATTAGCCAACCACAACTAAACTACATACCTTTAAATTCATAATACATCTCCCAGTGTATCATAAATCAAAACCAAAACCCACAGAACTATCCATCCTCAACATCCTCCACCTAGCAGGTGATATACACCCAAATCCTGGTCCAATCTCATCAAGAAATACAAGCACTGTTCCCAATGACCACCCCCTACCAACATATCTCTAAAACTCTGTACTCTCAATGCCCAAAGTCTATGTAATAAAGTTTTAATATTCCAAGCCTGGTTAACCCACAATCAATCAGACATCATAGCTGTCTCTGAGTCTTGGCTTAAACCCCATATCTCTAACTCTGAAATACTCCCCCCTGGTTTCCAAGCCCTTAGGTGTGAGCAAACAAACAAAAGAGGTGGAGGTGTTGCCTTAATCTACTCTAACCAGCTCTCTATAATCCCTTTCCCTAACCCCATTCATCAATTCGATAATGCCAAACTCATTGCCTCCCTACTAAAAATTAATAACCATAAAAGTCTCTGTATCGTTGGCCTATATATCCCACCTGGGAACAACATCCCAGTACTTGAAAAAATTCTTTTATGGGCCTCAACCAAAATAAACAATGAAACCTACATACTAGGTGATGTAAATATAAACTGAGGCAACATCGATAACTCTACTCCCTCCCAATCTATCAACCTCTTCAACTTCTCCCAAATAATTCATTCCATAACCAGACCCAATACAACCAAATCCTTAGGCACTACCCTTGACTGGATCCTAGTCTCTCACCCAAATAATAACATTAGCTCTGGCACCATTCACGACTCTATCAGTGACCATCTCCCTGCATTTGTCCTTCGCGCAAACCCCTCCTCCCTGCACCAACATCATTATATACACACTCACAACCTCAGTAATTTCAACCGCATCCTGTTCTCAAACTCCCTTAAACAAATGAACTGGAATATCCTAAAACTCTACCTCTTGACAATGCTGTTGACTACTTCAACTCTACTTTTCTAAATACTCTAAATAATATAGCACCAATATGGACAAAACGAATAAAAACCAATACTGCCCCATGGCTAACCAAAGACACCAAGCAACTAACGCATCAAAGAGACAAAGTCTGGAAGCAATATCAAACAAATAAACTCCCTAATACCCTACTTCAATACAAACAGCTCCACAACCTTGTAAAAAAAAAACAAATAATTAGCAACAAAAAAATCTTATTATATCAAACTCCAGTCCAACCATGCTAAAAACCTAAGACAGTTGTGGAACTGTATAAATACCCTTCTCAACCCAGGCACAAAAAATAATCCCTGTCCTGACCCTAGTAAATATGATCAAGAGTTAGCCTCATCATTCAATTCTTTCTTTATTGACACCATCTCTGACCTTCCCCTTTTCCCAATTTAAAATATGGCCTTAGTGACTGTTTCAAAAAGTCGACCAAGTTCAAAAGGCAGGATTTGCCCTTGACAAAGCCAAATTGGGTAGGATCCAATGTCTGTAGGTACCCAATGTCTTTGTTTATGAGTTCCATAATGATCCTCTCCATAGCTTTGCAGACCAGGCTCGTCAAGCTTATGGGGTGGTAATTTCCCGGGTCCTTAGAAGCACCGCCTTTGTGAAGTGGGTCCACTGTTGCCGACGCCACTCTTTGAGTGCGTGTCCTGTAGTAAGGCTAAGATTAAACAGCAGCCTTATGTGGGTTTAGTTCCTCTTGGAGTTCATGTAGCACACAGCCCGGGACACCGTCCGGTACCATTGATGCTGTGTTTTTAGCTTTAGAGAGGGCGGCTCTCACCTGGGCATCTGAGATGTTAGGAGGCTACACTCTGTGGGATAGTTATTTCTCCTTTTGGGGGGGAGGGGGAGGAGAAATTTGCACTGAACCTGTCTGCCAGAATGTTGGCAATGTCAGTGGGTTCAGTGTATTTTGTGTCATTTTGGACTAACTCTGAGCATATCTGGGAGTTTCCACCCAGGTTTCTAACATAGCTAAAGAAGGCCTTGTGATTGTCTTTTGTGTCTTTGCGATTTTTCTCTCAAAGTTGGCCTTGGATGATTTTATGAGTGATCTAGTTTTTTGCTAGTACTGATCAGAGATGCCTTCCCTTTTAGGATTTTGCTCTGTCATGTAGTAGCTTCCTCCTTCTGTTGTAAAGTTTGTTTATGGCTGGGGTCCACCAGACTGGGCGCCTGCCTTTGGGAGTATGGGTCTTGGTTTTATTTGGGATTGCATGATCCATGCATTCTTGAAGGTGCCCGTAGAAGGCATTTGTAAAGGATTCAGCAGTGTGGGTTGTGGTTTCCACTGGCCCAGGGACCTTGAAGGATACCACTTCAGTCTTAAGAAGTGTGAAGTTGGCTTTTGAGAAGTTCTTCACTGTGGTCTTTTGTGCAGGGGGGAGGGGGGGGCGGGATGTGGATTTCCAGTGAGATTAATTTATGGTCTGATCTTACCAATGAGGGATATACTTCCGGTGTGGAGCATTTTGTCCCCATGTTTGTGATGATCAGATCTAGTATATTGTCTCCTCTTGTGGGAATGGTGACTAGTTGTTCCATCGCATTTGAGTTTATGAATTCTGGGAACCTTTGGGCTAGGGTGTTTGGGCTTGAGTAATGTTCCCAGTCTATGTTTGGGTAGTTGAAGTCTCCCAATATGATGGTATTTGGAGAGACATTCATACTCTCCAGTGTCTTCAGGAAGGCTGTATGGGGTTCCTGAGTTTGAGAGGGTGGCCTGTAGCATGCTACAAATTGTAAGGCAGTTTTGCCTATGCTTAGTTGCACCTGGATGGTCTCTGATGCTTCATGCGTTGCCACTAACCTGGAGGTGTGGGTATCTTTGAGGAATATGGATACTCCCTCAACTTTTGTGGTTCGGTCCAAGTTTTGGGGCCGGAAAGCATGATATGAGGTAAAACCTGATAGTGCTTGGGTGCTCTCAGGAGCCTTGAACCAGGTTTCAGTCACTGCACAGACATTGATGTTCTCCATACTGAGGAGGGCTTCAAGGGCATGCATCTTGAGGTTTAGGCTTCTGGCATTGAGCAGCATTACCCTTATTTTTTTTCCACTTGTGTTTTCTAGGGAGGTAGGTTTGTCATTTGAGCCTTGCCTAAAAAAGGCACTATGGGGGTGGCAAGAGCCTTGGCCAATATCCGGAAGCCCAGGGGTGACAGGTGCAAGCCATCCCTTGTAAAGCAGCGTGGCTTGTCGAGCATGTCATCCCAAGCAGACAGACATTGGATCCCCTTACAATGACACCAGTAATTAAGCCAATTGTTAAAACTGATCATTTTGTCTTTGTACTGTGGCATCATTCTTGGTGAGGGTAAGATGCTGCTCAGGGTCAGGGTCATACCGGCCTGGGCTACATAATCAGAGAGCTCCTCTATATCTCTTTTCATGTAGTTCAGGGAGGTACATCTCAGGTCATTCACACCGGCATGTACAATGACTGAGTCATATTTGTACTTGCTGTGGAGTGACCTGAGTGCTTGAGTTATGTGGCGGATTCTAGCTCCCGACAAGCAGCTTACTGTGACCTTTTCCTTGTTCAGTCTGGTGAGCGGGACGTCAGTGTGTCTGACTATGGAGTCACCTATTACAAGTGTGTCTGGCATGTTGTTTGGCCTTAAGGGCTGTGACTGTTTAGCACACTGACTTTGTGAACTATGTGTTGCATGTGCTATGTCTTGAGGTAGCGGTTGCTTGGGTGTCTGCTTTGGAGGCCTCTGTTGTTTTGGTAGATTTTTAATCAGCCTCCAGTATGTTTTTGTGTGTTTATGTGTTTGGTTTGCAGTTGTAATAGTTCTATGTGAGACTGGGTTTGTGGTGTGCGTGGTTACCTTCTCCTCCTGACTGGTCTTGCCAGTACTGAATTGAGAGAGCTCAGCATCCAGTTTGGCTATATAGTTGCATCTCTCGCATATATTTGTATTTGTTGGGAGGAGGAGAGGGTTGTCTGTGTACATGAGGCAATTGTAACATTGCCTCAAGATTCCCAGATTCACCAGCTGAACAGGAGAGGACGCCAGCAACTGACCCTTCGACAGGCTAGAATAGTGAAAAAGATTGCTGTGTAACTGAGTCAGAAAGGATCTATAGGGAAATGGGTACTTAAGGGAATTTAGGTGAATGGAGTACTTTCTTTTGTTTAAGAGTGCTTTACCTGTATAAAAAATGATTTAGGAGCAAGTGCTGAGCTTTTCAGTTAGAGTATAGGCTGTTTAGATTGCAAGTAGAGCAGTTCGAAGGGAAAAATTGAAGAGTAGACTTTACGGAGCCAGAAATAGTTTAAACTTGTTTAAACGGCGCTGCCCGATGCTGCTCTATGAGCAACTTCGTGCTAATTCACGCAAAAGCGCGCTAAAGCGCGCAAAAATGGGCTTTATAGCAGGGGGTTGAAAAGAGCCAGGAATTGACCCAAAATGGCCAATAAACTACACGTTGCTGGGCTGGAACCACTCCTCTAGGGACAAATAGGTTGCTCAGTGCTCCCCACTCCCACTGGTGAACAAAGAAGCTTCCTCTTATCCAAATAAGGAAATGGATAGCACAGGAACTAAGACAAAGCCCAGAGATCAGCAAAATCTGAAGACTGGACTATTCTAGTTCAGAAAAGCGGGAAAACAAGGATATTATTTTGTTTTTTTTTTTTTACAGAGAAAGGAGAAAAAGATACAGTAGCAAACAGTAAATGCTATAAAACGGCTAGCGCACTTGAGTGTGTTAGCCTAACAATTAAATTAAACAAAAATAACTTTTTAAAGTGCTAACAGTTTAAAATCTACACAGATATTACTATGCGCTTTAAATGTGAGTGCCTACAGGATAGGTAGTGCTGCTTGGCAGTCTAATTGTTTTATTCTTACCTGCTGAAACTGTGACAATGTTATACTGTATATTTTGCTTGTCAGCCTGTGTTTAAAATCTTGACTGGGACTGTATTATTGCATTTTTAACTGCCTTGCCCTACTTCTACCTCCTGAATAAATACCAGGATTAACTTCTCCAATTTGAATTTTCTCTCTCTCTCTTTTCCTTTCCACAGCTAGCCCTTCTAAAAGAAGGCTCTCCCACTGCTCAGCTCCCCTGTGTAATGGAAACACAAATTTACAGTTCTACTGTTGGAGCGACCATTTGTAAAACCAATACCTGTATGTTTTACAACTTAGACAATAGCTTGGTTTTATTCCCTGCCTTGCTCTGGTGGCAAGCACAGGTGTACTGGGCTGTACTGTCCTTACTACTTCCATCAGTGCCACCCTAGACCCAAAAGCTATTTCCCACATACAATAGTTGCTTTCAACCAGAATAAACAGCAATAATTTGCCACTTCTCCTGCATACAGCTATCCGGGCAGCAGAAACAGCTACATACCTGCTTACCCGCATGGTTGCTCTTACTGATAGGTTCTGAGTGCTTTACACCTTGTGACCTGGCCCTTCTCGCTCCGTTCACCCTTCGCTTCGCTCTGGCTCATTCCGCTCCCCTACCCTGGCACCCAACTTCCATCCACCCCTACTACTCCTACATTTATCCTAGCCATTCCTCCACACACCTCTCTCTGCTACCCATTCCAAAATCAACTCTTGCCTAACCCCTCCCCAGCACACTCACACACAATATACACATCATTCAATCATCAATACACCCCTCCCCACCCACATTTCAACTAGCCTCAAAAACCCCATTACCCATTACCTCTCAGTCTCTACTTTTGCACCTCCTGTATCATGCCTTCACAACTTTTCCAAACTCACTATACCCCCTAACCTCATTGCTATTTTTAACACTCCTATACAATGTTACCTCCTAATCCACAATGCACCTTGCCCCTTCCTTCTCTCCTCTGTCCTATACCCCTCCACATAAAACATATCACCACCTCCCCAGCAAACATTTCTACTCCATCTCCCCTTCTCTGATTGAACCTAACTTCCTGCACTACCTCAGCCCAAAAATCAGCCAACCACAACTAAACTACATACCTTTAAATTCATAATACATCTCCCAGTGTATCATAAATCAAAACCAAAACCCACAGAACTATCCATCCTCAACATCATCCACCTAGCAGGTGATATACACCCAAATCCTGGTCCAAACTCATCAAGAAATACAAGCACTGTTCCCAATGACCACCCCCTACCAACAAATCTCTAAAACTCTGTACTCTCAATGCCCAAAGTCTATGTAATAAATATTTAATATTCCAAGCCTGGTTAACCCACAATCAATCAGACATCATAGCTGTTTCTGAGTCTTGGCTTAAGCCCCATATCTCTAACTCTGAAATACTCCCCCCTGGTTTCCAAGCCCTTAGGTGTGAGCAAACAAACAAAAGAGGTGGAGGTGTTGCCTTAATCTACTCTAACCAGCTCTCTATAATCCCTTTCCCTAACCCCATTCGTCAATTCGATAATGCCAAACTCATTGCCTCCCTACTAAAAATTAATAACCATAAAAGTCTCTGTATCGTTGGCCTATATATCCCACCGGGGAACAACATCCCAGTACTTGAAAAAATTATTTTATGGGCCTCAACCAAAATAAACAATGAAACCTACGTACTAGGTGATGTAAATATAAACTGAGGCAACATCGATAACTCTACTCCCTCCCATTCCATCAACCTCTTCAACTTCTCCCAAATAATTCATTCCATAACCAGACCCAATACAACCAAATCCTTAGGCACTACCCTTGACTGGATCCTAGTTTCTCACCCAAATAATAACATTAGCCCTGGCACCATCCACGACTCTATCAGTGACCATCTCCCTGCATTTGTCCTTCGCGCAAACCCCTCCTCCCTGCACCAACATCATTATATACACACTCACAACCTCAGTAATTTCAACCACATCCTGTTCTCAAACTCCCTTAAACAAATGGACTGGAATATCCTAAACTCTACCTCTTGACAATGCCGTTGACTACTTCAACTCTACTTTTCTAAATACTCTAAATAATATAGCACCAATATGGAAAAACTAATAAAAACCAATACTGCCCCATGGCTAACCAAATACACCAAGCAACTAACGCACCAAACAGACAAAGTCTGGAAGCAATATCAAACAAATAAACTCCCTAATACCCTACTTCAATACAAACAGCTCCACAACCTTGTAAAAAAAACAAATAATTAGCAACAAAAAAATCTTATTATATCAAACTCCAGTCCAACCATGCTAAAAACCTAAGACAGTTGTGGAACTGTATAAATACCCTTCTCAACCCAGGCACAAAAAATAATCCCTGTCTTGACCCTAGTAAATATGATCAAGAGTTAGCCTCATCATTCAATTCTTTCTTTATTGACACCATCTATGACCTTACCAAAACCTTTCCAAACAACAGTCCACTCTCTATGTCTACACCTACCCTTCCTACTGATTCCATCTCCTATCCTATTTTCAACCTTAAACCTATATCTACCAACTACATAAAAAGACTTGTCTCCAAACTAAAACCCTGCTCCATTGCCCCAGATAATATGCCCTCAATTTTCCTCAAATCTGCCGCTGATGGGATTGCTTTCTCTATCATCATATTAATCAATAGATCCATGCAAGAATCTCACATCCCTAAACTCTGGCATGCAGCCTACACTCTATCCCTTCACAAAGGTGGTAAAAATGCTACCATCTCTAATTTCCGGCCATTAGCAACCCTGTCCCCAATCTCCAAAATCTTAGAAAAATGCATTCATCTCCAGCTTATGCCTTTCCTAACTCAAAACCACCTCCTCACCCCAACCCAACATGGATTCCGACCTGGCCACAGCACTACCACAGCTCTTATCTCTTTCCTTGACACAGTCAACCATGCCCAAGATTCCAGGGAAATAGTATCCACAATACTTTTAGACCTCTCTAAGGCATTCAATACTGTTTCCCACTCCCATCTTCTGGGCCATCTATCTGACCTAAATCTCTCTCAAACTACCATCTCTTGGTTCTTCAGCTATTTATCTGACAGATCTCAGGCTGTAAAATGGAAAAAAAAGTATCTCTCCTTTTCTCCTTACCCCTACCATCCATCTATTCTTGGTCCTATGCTGTTCAATATCTTTATTAATACATTCCACTCTGCTATCCCCAATGCCAAAGTCATTCAATACGCAGACAACTCTACTCTTGCCTGTTCTGCCACCAGTCTCCCTGAACTTCTAAGACCCAAACTGCATTCTCAACCACAGAGGCCTGGATGCTCCAAAACCATCTCTCCCTAAATGCAAACAAATCTAAAATATTAATCTTCGTGCCATCAAAAACCCTCCCTTTTGACAAAGCCTCTTTCCAAGTTCTAAGCCAAAACAACTCCCCTATCGAAATCGTCCCCCACGCCAAATTGCTAGGCGTAACCATAGATGAGCATCTAAAATTCAATAATCATATTCTTCTAAATATAAAGAAAACCCACCAAAAACTCGGCTTGATATACAGGAATAATCGCTTCCACTCACCCCATACCAGACATGCTCTTGCCACTACTTCCCTCCTTCCCTCTTTAATTTATGGCATTCCCCTACTTACCAATCTAGCTGCTTCCCTCACTGCAAAACTAGAAAACTGTTACAACAAAATAGCCAACTTCTCCACTAACAACAAAAATTCCTCACACCACAGCCTTGCCCTTCACTGTCTAATTTGGCTAGAAGTAACTATCTGGATTACCTCCAACTCATTACAGCTCACAGTCTACTCTTCAACCCTACCAAGTGCCCTGCCCTCTCAAACATCCTTCTCCCCTATGTTCCAAATAGAACTCTTAGATCTGCACAACAAAACTTAATTACTGTCCAGAAACCGAATCGTACACCAGGACAACTACTGCTCTCTTTTTCCCTAGCCAAAAAATGGGACTCCCTCCCATCTTCCCTAAGAACAGTGCAGAATGTTGAAAAATTTAAAACACAACTTCATTCCTACCTCTCTTCCACCTGGAAATGCAATTGCATTCTTCCAACCTAGCTGTTTTCCTTCTAACCCTGTATAACCAACTTGATTCCATCTATTATATGCTAACTTTCTCAATAACACAAACTCACCTTTATTTTCCTACTCAACACTCCAGCCTTGAAACCCCAATATACTATTTGTTTAATAGGTAGTATACATGTACTTCAGTCATACTAATATCCACTTCTTGCTAACTACACTTTTCATCCTAGATCAATTATTGTAAATACTTTTCTTTGTACTTCTAAATATGTTTGTATTTCTTCAACCTTGTAAATATGCTTGTACTTCTACTTTATACCTATGTGTTCTACAGTATTTACTTGTAATTTGTAATTTGTATATTTATTGCATTTTGTAATGTTGGCGCTTTTCTCCCCGAGCATCCACTGAAAATGGGCTCCTGGGGCCCAGTGGACTTCCCCGGTCATCAAACTGGAAATAAATAAATAACTGGAGCTTTTCTCTACAGGCATCCATTGAAAATGGGCTTCTGACCCAGTGGACTTTCCTGGTCAACAAATGTCAATAAATAATAAATAAAAAAGATGGTCCACAAAACAGACCCTTCTTCAACCACTCACTAATCCAATTAGATATCTATTCATTCACATTTAACCTAGTTAAACATAGGATAATCTGTTTGTGCAAGACATTATCAAATAACTTGTTTAAATCCAAGTAAATAATTAAGCTTTTTATCTCATCTTGCTCTAAAAGTGAAGGCATTTTTTTATAAAAACTAATCTGACAATCTAAACATGATTCACCTTTCATAAATCAAACTTCATTGGATCTACATGATCTAAATGCTTAGTCATGTCTATTGTTTCAATGTACTTCTTTCAAAGCATTGTCAACTAATCGAAGTGAGACTAATGGGACTGTAAAGAGATAATTCAGATGTATTCCCACCTTTAAATATAGGGATAATACTGGATCTCTTCAATCCATTTGATACTATTCCATTTAGAAACATATAATTAAATATATGGGTAAGCTGGTCAATGATGCATTCCAAAATAATATTGAAAAGATCACCACACAAATTATCTGGACCCACAGAACACATTTTTTTTTTTACTTTTGAGAGTGATTTATTTACATCTAACGTCATACCTCTCAACCTCTTAGAGCAAGAAATCTGGACAAAGCCATATATAAAAGTGGGACAAAGGCCCAAAGATAGGGATAGTTTTTAAATATTGCTCTTACAAACTTAGAAAGTTAACAGACTAACAGGCTTTGCATTAGCATGAATTTTCTGAAGGGTATGAAGTCTGAAACTCAAATGTCTGTCATTATTTTCTAACTTCATTGTTTAATGATTTGCCAATAATTTGCCAGAAAACCCCAATTTTATAACAAATGGACCAAAAATATGAGGCTAAAATCTGGACATTCTGTGAAAATCTGTACAATTAAGAGGTATGTCTAACACTGAAATCCAAGAACACAAAGATGTTACCATACAAAATGAGTAATCTTAATCATACAACACATTTTATTTTACTTTTTATAGTGATTTACCTATTCCTAACATTGAAATCTGAGAGCATAAAGATATTACCATACAAAATGAGTAACCTTAATTACTTTTACCTTCCATTGTTGTTGATTTGAGAAAAAAAGTCTATTAAACAATCTTGCTATTTCAAAATTACTAGTTACCAGTTTATTATTAATAACAAAAAGGTAACTAATGTATAAATAATAAACAACCTGGCTATTTCAAAATTACTAGTTACCAGTTTATTATTAATAAAAAAAGGTAACTAATGTATAAAAACTATTTCCTAAATTAACTTTAAAAAAACCTTATCAAATACACATATACATATAATAGACATTTTGTATTTTTGTGTTTTTCTTTGTCGCTTATTTTTTCAATTGATTAGTTACTTGATTTAGAGACCTTTTATTATACATTGTACTATTGATTTTATATTGATTATTCATTCATCTTTTTTTTTTTCAAAGGAGAGACCTATGGCATTAATCTCACCAGGGCTTACACTGATATCCTCCTTTAATTTACCTAACTTTTCTAAATAGTTAACACATGTTTTATAAAACTCATTCTAACCACAGCTTTCATTATCTGTGTGACAAATACACTACCACTTTTATAACTTCATGTATTAACGTATTTCCTTTCAACTTTTACAAGTTGTAAAATAGAAGTTCCCCTTTTCAGAAACTGTGATTTCAACATCAAAGACAATGCTTTCATGATCAAATCTACCTAAAGGTTGAAAAACTCTTACAATTTTTATTTATCCATCAATATTAATCAGTACAAGATCTAATGTTGATGTTTTATGTGTTGAAGTAGTAACAGATTGTCTGAAATTATAAGAATTCATAACTTTCAAAAAGTACAGTTGTGTAAATAGAACTTACCATAACATTAGATTTTCAAATGATCACTGCTGCAGTAGACTCTGCTATATGGGCTATATCCTACCAAGGATATAACTGCCAGCTAGCTTCCGTAGCTTCAGGGCACACCTTCCATATGCCCTAACTATCAGGCAGCTCAAGCTGCTCTGACTAAAAGACAAGCTTGGGCGTGAAGCCACTCAGAGCTTTTCATTTGCTGAAGAGTACGCTCCTCTGAGGCTTTCAATGGATCAACTGCTGGCTTGTGCTTTCCTTTGCTAGGCAGATAAGTTCCCCTTGGGGAAAAATCTTCCATTTTCTTAATTTTGTTGATGTTTTATTACTTTCCTCTTCAGAAAGGTTATTTTAAAGCTAGAAGTGTTGTGTTTTATTGGATTGTCTCAAGACTGTAATGTACTTTTTAATGGAGCACTTGTTTTTTTTTTTTCTGTCAGATTAAAAGTGGTATAAAGTAACCGAAAACTGTTTTTTTTGTAGAGAAATTGTTTATTTTACCATTTTGGGCCTAATATAGTGTTTTAAAGTGTTTTTTCCACTGTTTTTCTGTCAAAAAAAGTAACATTTCTTGACTGGTATTGTTTACTGGCAACTGCTGCTTGTCTTCCCTGGGAAAGAGGCACTGTTTTCAGATTGCCAGCAGAGGGAGACTGAGCTCTAAAAAGGGGGTCTATGTCATATAATCGAACTTCCAAAATTTCGAACACCATTATGTTCGAACTTGGAAGTTCGAAATATGACAACAACGACACCTCAGAACAGCAAATTTTTTCCCAGGAAAAAAATTTGCTATTCCGAAAAACACACACACATCACAAGCACACCAAAAACCTAATAAACCTACACTACACCTTACATACACAACGATCTATGCACTAACCTTAACCCAAGCCCTAACCCTAAAGTCCGTCACTATCGCACACTTACCTTACCCATGCCCTAATCCTAAAGTCTGTCACTATCGTACATTTAACTTACCCACGCCCTAACCCTAAAGTCTGTCACTATCGCACACTTACCTTACCCGCACCCTAACTCTAAAGTCCGTCACAATCGCACACTTACCTTACCCGCACTCTAACCCTAAAGTCCATCATTATCGCAAACTTACCTTACCCGTGCCCTAACCCTAATGCCCGTCACTTTCGCATACTTACCTTACCCGCACCCTAACCCCAACATCCGTCACACTCACACACTTACCTTAACCCAATCCGTAACTTTCGCATCACAGTGCAGAAAATGTCGAAGCAGTGGAAACAGCCAACCTAATTCTTTCCCTGGGAAAGAATTGGAATTTTCGCAGCGTCAACATTTCTTTTTTTCGAACTTCCCCTTCGACCTTCCAATACTCGACATTTAAGATGGTCGATTAAATAACAGGTACCCTAAAAAGGACAATGCTGGGAACAACAAAAAATAAACATCCACACCCTGGCATTAAAAAAAAAAAACAAGGAGGGAGAGGCAACTGCAGCAGTGATCATTCAAACATCTGCTGTTATGGTAAATTCAACTTACACAACTATAGTATGTTCATCATATTGATCACTGCTGCATTAGCCTTTGCTAACTTTATAGAAAAACACAGCTAACTACATTTGGGAAATGGAAGGAGAAGAGTCCATGAATCCCTGGAGAATGGGTCCTAGCAATGTTTGATCTGGACCTAACGAAGGAATCAAGCTTATAGTGCTTTCTGAAAGTATGTACAGAGGACCAAGTCACAGCTTCTAAAATACTTCTAGAATCCCACCCTTTCCAAAAAAGCACAGATGTAGCCAAGGCCCTGACCGTGCCTGGAATATATTTGTTATAGTAAGTATAAAAAAAGGTAATAACCTTAGAAAACCATTTGGAAATAGTATGTTTTGACACAGGTTTCCCCTTCTTCTTACCTTCATAAGAAATAAATAATTGATCCAAAGATCTGAAAGATTTAGTTCTGTCAAGACAGTACTTGAACTGTCTATGGACATCTAAGGTATGCGTATCCTTTCTCCCTCATTTTTAGGTTCAGCAAAGAAAAAAGAGAAGATGGACAGTTTGGCTCAAAGTAAACTTGGACACCACTCAGGCATAAAAGAAGTATTAGTTTTTGAAAAAAACTGTCCCTGTGGAAAATGAGACAGGGTTGACTCACCATAACCACCTGCAAATCAGATACACAACTTGCAAAGGTCAGACCAATGAGTAAAAATGTTTACCATGTTAAGAAACTCAAGTCATGCAGATTACTTGGTTAAAATGGAGCAAGTATTTTCTAAAACAAAACTGAGATCTCAAGAAGGGGTCACCAGTTTACTTGGGGGCCTCTTATGCAAAACACATTTTAAGAACATTTTGATATCAGACTGCCTTGAAAGAGGAGGATCCATGGGCAGACATGGAGAAATGGCTTACAAATAAACCATGATAGAGGAATATGAAAGGCCATAGGATAGTAACTCATTCAAATACTGTAAACTAGCCCTGAATGGGTGCTGGTTATATTGTTGGCACCAACTAGAAAACCTTTTCAATTTGCTAATACATGATTTTCTAGTAGCAGGCTTTCTTGCTTTCATTAGTACCCACTACACATCCTCAGCAAACAGGTGCCTAAAAATAATTAAGACCCTATCCTGCAGGCAGTCAAATGAAGATGACTGAGGTCAGAGTGTTATCAAAACATCCCTGTTCTTGTGTAAGTAGATCCAGTCTGTGAGGAAGCTTATGGTAATTGACTGTCCATTTCCAAAAGAAAAGGAGAACTGCAGTTATCTGGCCCAGAAGGGAATCACCACAATGATGTTGGGGGATTTCTTATGAATCTTTAGAAGTAACCTAGATACGAGTGAAAATGGTAGAAATGCATAAAGGAACATTCCTGTCCAAAGAAAAGAAAAGATATCTGTCTTCCCACCCTTCTTGCATAGAGTCCCAGAACAGAATCTTGCCAGTTCATTGTTCAAAGAAGAGGCAAAAAGGTCTACTTGAACTCCCCACAGACAGATCAAAGATTGGAAGACCCCCCCCCCCAATCTAGTTTCCATTCTTGAAGGTCTGCCTGGTCTTGCTCAGCTTGTCTAACACACATTTTACTCTGACAGAATGCAGGATGCCTGTAGAGTGAGATTGTGCTGTGAGATATAGTCCATGCTAACATGGCTAGTCTGTAAAAGGGGTATGGCCTGGTTCCCTCCTTGCTTGTTGATGTATCACATGAATATTGTATTGTCTGAAAATGCCTGAAGAGGTCCTGGGAAACAAAAATGGTTCAGAGGGTTGAGTGCCTTGAGCAGGCAAGCATCTCCTAGATATTTATGTGTTTATGTCTGTCCTTGGTGTCCCACACCCTCTAAACCTTCCTCCTGAAGCTGCTCCCCAAGCAAAGTCCAAAGCATCTGTGTTGTCTGACTGCTTTTGAGCATGGAGGGAGAAGGGGAGACCTGGATTCAAGAATATTTGTTGTTTCCACCAAAAGATCTATTTTATGACAAACCCCAGCACTGGGATTTGGAAAGATAAAGAGTGTTGATGCTGGGACCAAAGAGATTTCAAATACCACTGTATCTTTTTTATGTGGAGTCTTGGCAGGGGTATCATGAGAATCACAGATGCCATGAGACTCAAAATTCAGATATACTCCCCTACAGTGACTAAAATCCGAGTTGAAAACCTAAGAAATAGATCTAAATAAAGATATATTTTTTCCTGTGGAAGAAAAGCTCTTTGAACTGAGGTGTGTAGTTGATATCCCAGGAACACAATCCTGTGTAAGGGAGTCAAGAAAGACTTTTGAATATTATCTTGTAATCCTAACTTGTACAGCAATCTCTCACACAACAGACACATTTCTGACACTTAAAAAAAGTCTTTGCAAAGATAAGCAAGTTATCTGAATATGGAAAAATGGATACCCTGCAGCCTGCAATGAGCTACAACTGGAGCTAGACACTTTGTTAACACTAATGGTGCAGTGGATAGCCTAATGAGTAAAGCAGAGAACTGGTAATGTGATTCAGACACACAAAACCTTAAGAAACATTTGACTTCTGGATAAATAGGGATGTGAAGAAGAACAGGTGGAAACAAAACAGTCTGATCTAGGGGAAGAGGAATGACCCACTGGAAAGGAGGAATTTCCTCCCACTGCCATCTGTAACCTTGATGAATGATTTTCAGAACTCAGTTGTCTGAAAACAATATTTTGCCAAAGAGAAACATGGAGATTTCTAGAAGACAGAATGGGCCAGGATGACAGGGAGTAACACGGTCTCTGGACCAGTCATTCAGACCTGCCGGACTGTCCTTGGCTTTGGGAGGTTCAGAATTTCTCTTTGGAACCCCCTTGTCATTTCTTTTTAAACATCTGTTTACCTGAATTTGTTGCAACTGTTAAATCTGTACTCACCAGATTTGGATGAGAAGATAAAAAATCCCTTGGACAATTTGGAAAAGGAGTGCTGAAAATTTTTAGAGATTACCTGGATCAGCTTGCCCCTTTCATCACACATTTGATCACTCCTGCAGCAGAAGTGCCAAACACTAAATCTCTATCCAATGAAGAATTTAAAATCTAATTTTAACTTCAACTGGGAGGTTCTGAGAATGCAGCCCTGCAAACCTCCTTAAAACAATACCAGTGGCCATAGCCCTGGAAGAAGTATCAACAGGGTCATATACACACTGAAAACAATGAGTAGTGACCTGTGCAATTAAAAGAAACCTAAGTTATTAAAAGCAGACTTTTCCTCACAAGAAGAAACTGCAGATAAAACATTCTTCACAGTCAGTTTGTCAGAACAATCTCTAACATATGAGCCTGACAGTTCAAAAATTTGAAAATCAAAGTTGCAGAAGTGTATACCTCTTTCCCACACCTATCAATCATTTTCCCAGCCTTAACAGAAAGAGTAGGATTAGAATTTGCCAAAGTGGTGGTGCTGTGGTAGCGTTGTCGCCTCACAGTAAGACGTTGTCCTGTTCGATTCTCAGCTAGAGCGTCTTCTGTGTGGATTCTGTGTGGAGACATGCGTCAATGGGCATACCTTCGTTGAAGGTTGTTCATCAGAGCTGGCAACTTGGTACATAAAAATCTACTGCCAATCATTACCGGACCGAAGTTCCACTGTGGTGACCCCTAACTGGGAAAAGCCGAAAGACACAACAGCAGTTGTGGGATCAAGTAAAGCTATAGCTGCTGGGTCAGGTTTGGGAATAGTGTATAAAATGTAAAAGACTGAAGAACTTTATACATCCTGTCTGCCTTTTTAGAGACAGCTGGTTGACTATTAGGAACACTGCAGACAGTAACACACATCCTCTAAAGCAGACAGTAGGGATGGAATGGGTGTAGTTTTGGAAAATCCTTCTGAGACAACTCAAAGTACCTTTTGAGAGACTAACTCAGTGTTCTCTCACTAAAAACACTGACACATTTTAGCAATAGTCTCAGAGAAAGAGAAATTCCCACAGGGAGAGTCAGACACTGAGCTCTCCTCTGTCTGAATCAGAAATTTGAGGGGGGCAATCTGCATCTTCCTGTTCAGAGACAGACACTTGAATCTCTTTAGGAAAGGAGGAATCCCTCCTTTTTTACCAAATAAATACAACTTCTCCACAGAAAATTGGTTTTCAGTTAGTTTATACTACTTTTAAACTAACAGAAATAATGAGTGCTCTATTCAAAAGTATGTTACAGTCTTGAAGCAGTCCATTAAAACACAACACTCCTAAGTTTAAAGTAGTTTTCCTGAAGAGGAAAGTAATAAAACATCCATAAAATTAAGAAATGGAAGTTTTTCCCCAGAGGAAACTTGTTTGTCCAGCAAAGAAAAGTACAAACACACTGTCAATTCTTGAAAGCCTCAGAGAAGATGACTCTTTAGTGGCTTCGCACAGAAACTTGTCTTTTAGACATCTTACATCGATCTGCTTGATCATTTGGGCACAAGAAAGGTGCCCTTAAGCTTTGGAAACTGGCCAACTACTGTATTTTTTTTTTTTTTTTGCTTTATGACAATGTTTTATGCTGAGAGATCATCATGTGGGCCTTACAGAAACATATGCTTGGTGCCAGAGCCATGGGCTCAAGCTCAATGCCAATAAGTGTACAGTTATCCCCCTTGGGAAAAAACACGTAGCCATGAATTATCACATAGGAGGCAGTACACTAAACACTGAAAGTGTAATAAGAGACTTAGGGACACAGGTGGACAGTGGTCTCACCATCAATAACCACATCACCACAACAGTCAGGAAATACTTCTATGTGGCACACCTCATCACTAAGGGCTTTTCATCCAGAAAAAAGGAGGTCATTGTCCCACTGTACTCATCCCTCATTAGACACATTATAGAATACAACGCCCCATTTGGTATGTAACTCTCAAGACATCTTCAACAACTGGAAAGGCCGCAGAAATACCTCACTAAAGAATCACAGGCCTAAAGCAAATTTGCTGACTGTCTAAAAAAACTCCACCTATACTCTGTCGCATATCATCTACTCAGAGACGATCTCTGCTTAACATACAAGGCCATGTCAAACCCAGAGCTGTTGGACATGCTACACTTAAAGAAATCCCAATCCCTCAGAGACACAAACTCCAAGGATCTAAACCTTGTCATCGCAATGAACAAAACATGCTGGAGGGATAGGTTCCTGACCCAGAGACTCCACAGACTCTGAAATAGACTGCCCATACATGTTAAGCAGAGCACCTCCTTGGCCCTCTTCAAAAGGAACCTTGATGATTGGATGAGAGATAGGAAATTCACCCTGGGGATCACGTCATTTGCCCTGCTAGACAGGGGTCCAGGGAAGTAAATACTGTGGGAAGAAATAGCCAGGGAATTGTCATGGCTAGGCTTGTATAGGCCCTAGGGCTGATAGCCTAGTACCAACCTATGAACCTATGTCTGGACTATGGTAACCCAATATGACTCTACCGTCTCCCCATGGAATAATTTCAAGATCCCACTCATTATCTCCACCTCATATCCTTCCTTTTCATGATAACTACTTATGGATTTCTGGACCAAAGCATGATCCAGCTACCTTTTTCCCTGCTGTGATTTTTGTATAAAATTAATGGAACATCAGGCTATTAATATCCCAAGTCTCATATATTTGCATTACCTTTAAATTTTGCTGATGTACAATAAATTCCAATTCTTCCTTTTTTCCTTAAGATTTTGGGCATTCACATAATAATTCATAGTTCCATTATCTTTTGATCTAATATTTCCTTTATATCATCTGTTTCTAAAAATAAAATCAGTCAAATGTGTTTTAAATATTGCAGTGAGATTATTATTTCCTTTCCTAATAAAAATGATTCTGTCATCTGCAAAAGTATCAAACTACATTGCTATTTCTTACTTATTGCTTTAAAAACTTTTAAGATATCCCTGTCTTCTTAGGCGTATGTTGAATGTCTTGGGGTTTGTATATGAATAATCTCTGAGTGCAGGGCTTGGTGAATTTCACAAAAGATTTCTTTCACCTTATGTTCTTGACCTAGCACATGCATTTTTGTTACAGCTCCTTTCTTGTGCTCTGATACAGATCTTTAACACCAGCCATAACCAAAGGTGTATTACATTTAATGATATGTCCCATTTAATGCAGTCTCCTCAACATTTACCCCGTAATAAAGATACTGTAATCAGTTCTTATTCAGAGATGTTAGTGGCTTGGACTGTGTCACTAGATGAGAAATCCCTAGTATAAGATATTCAGTGTAGGTTGTTCCCATACTTACTATGGGGTCAAGGGCAGATACAATAAAACATCCCTTTTTAATTATTGGTCACTGTCTCTATATTTATATATTTTCTATCCTTTTTAAGGTACTAATTGGCTTCCGGACCAAAAGTATCTCTCTTTCTGTTTTTTTTTTATTTTTTTTATTTGTAATCTTAACCTCTGTAGATGATGCAGATAATGCTATTGTTTTGTCATTTAAATCAAAACCATCATCTAGTATACACTTGTTCTTTTTCTGCATATCCCTTTTCCTTGTCCATTTTCCTCTTCTCCAATATTTTCTTGGTATTTCCTGCACCATCTTTTAAGTGAACTCTCTTTTTCTGTAATAGGAACCAAACAGTTAATATACTTGATAACATTATTATTTCTACTAGCATCAGCTAACCTGGATTTGTTTACTATAATTACTTCTGGGAATATGTGTTCCTGACAAGGGCTATTTAGAATATCTGCCTTAACAATAACTTCCTCAACAAGTAGCAAATGTTCATTCACTGAATGTAATCTTTTCCTGGATTCAGTTTTGATAAAGTTTTTTTCCTTTGTAAGATATGTATTTTATTCATGAATTGGGAGTTGTTGTTGTGTCTTTTGGCTTTTTCCCGGTTAAGGGGTCACCACAGCGGAACTCCGGTCTGCTAATGATTGGCAGTAGATTTTTTACATGCCGAGTTGCCAGCACTGATGCACAACCTTCAACGAAGGTACGCCCATTCATGCATATCTCCACACAGAAGATGCTCTAACTGAGAATCGAACGGGACAACGTCTTACTGTGAGGCGACAACGCTACCGCAGCACCACCACCGCAGTCTTATTCATGAATTGGGAGTAATACACTTATTTAATCTTTTCAGTTTACTGCATGACCGAACACCAGAACTTGATGTTGATATTTGAGCAACTGACTGGTTTCTATAATTCTTATCATAGTTAATAAATTTTATCTCCATCTACTGCTGCCTCCAAACCAAGATTTCCCTCAGACTGCAACCATTTATTAAAATAACTTACAGATGTCAGTTTTATATCATACCTATCAACAGCAATAAATACCTTTTTATATTGACAGGAAAAAGTATCAACAGTTATCATCCAAGTTTACTTTAATTGCAGTCCATAGTGCTTGCAATTTGCTGCCATATTCCCATGCGATGTTGCTCTACTGTGATGGCAATTTTACATATTACACAAGAAACAATATTTTGTTTTGTGAAAGTAATTTTCTAGTGAGCATTTATGATCTGAATCCATTTATACAGTCTAAATCACTAACTCTTACAACATAGTACTTAATATGTTAGATGACACAAGTATCTAAGTTGTTTATGTTATAATAAAATAAAAAGTTACATCATTTAAAAATAATCACAATAACATGTTAAACAATTCGAACTGCCTGCATAAAACTCAGAATAGACAATAGACTTCAATAGCGAATTTATACTTTTTTCTTATTTCACTTTAGAAACAAGTTCTGCATAATCATACCTGCAAATTTCCTGCCCTCACCCTTACTTCTCACCCAAACATGCAAAGACAGAGTGATCTATTTAAGGCCTTTTTAGCAGGGCAGACCAAATATCCTACACACCCTCCACTTACCTGTTACTCCACCACAAAGTAAAACAAAAATGCAAAAAGGCAAATAACACTGCTAGCACCTACTCCCAATCAATTACCTCAGTGAAAGTGGAAGCAGAAAAGTAAATTACTTCACAGCAAAGTAAAACAAAAAATGCACAAAGCCAAATAACAATGCTAGCACCTACTACTAGATAAATAACTGCATCAGTGCAAGCAGAAGCAGTAAGTGAAGTAATATCAAATTATATTCTTGTTTCAAATAAAAAAAGTACTCCAACAAAAGGTGGCACAGACTTAGACAAGAACTATGCAAAGGAATGCTATTGTTAATAATACAGCTTACATGAAGAGTTCCATTCAGATCACAACTCTACTTTTTGGAGCTTGGATAAACTTTTAAACTTTTAAAGCTCCTATTTTCCTTTTTCTGCATGTTTACAACCTATCTTTAGTTCTGTCATAGCTATAACTCTCTTAAATATGAACATTGCACTCCACTCTCTATTGCCTACTAGTTGTAGACAATTCTAAATTAATACTGAGTAAACAAATACAACAGAAAGAGAAGAGTCTCCACCTTAGACTTGGGAAAAGGTTACTAAAACATGATACACATTTTACTGTTTGTTTCAGTTCGTCTCCATTTTTGCCAAAATGAAATTCAGTGAGTAAAACAGTACGTACAGGAAATTACTGAGTCGCACAGGATAACACTCTGTCTTTCCTGTATAGAGATAGCAGCATACTAGTACACTTGTAGAAACAGCTCCTTCCAGTCTCTGCTATTATGGTAATGGCAGTCTTCTTTCCTTGGGTCGGAATACTCCCTCTCCAACCTTTCCAAGATTAAAAAAGCAATAGTCTTCCTTCATTACACCAGTATTCTTTCTACACACACACACACACACACACACACACACACACACACACACACACATATATATATATATATATATATATATATATATATAGTTCCATGAGAATGTCCTTTCATATGTTCACAAATAAACATACTACTGCAGGCAGGTGGGTGTATCAGTTGCTTAGGTGTGCTTTTAAGCAAGCTTAAGGATAATAATATAAACTCTGGCAAACATAGTATATAGGTCCTTAAATCAGCACTCAGAATCATACTGAGAAAGAGTGTAATACAGCACAATTCTTACAAATAAAATTACTTTTCTCCAAAATCTATGTTTGCCCAATCTTCTTTGTTGTTGGCATTTTATGTCGCTGTTCACCTGCCGGTGCTCTTTCATTTCTACCTGTCCAGTCTACATTTGTCCCAGAGTTCCCAGGAAATATTTCTTTTGTAAATCCTTCTGAACATTTATGAAAGAAAACTTAAAACAGTAACTGTTTGCTTCACAGCATTAAGAAATAAAGCCTTAACTACAAACTAAATGATCCCTGCCATACCTTCAGAATTTTGCAGAATGTCTCCATTTTTCCCTCATGTCTTTGCCTTGTCCCTTGTAAAATATTTGATTTTCTGGTAAAAAAATATGAGGATTACTATTCTTTTTGCTGAAAAAAAATGCATGCTGATGCAAAATGTATCATTCGATTAACTTTGTAAGTGAATTAGAGTAATATTTAAAATTGTTCCTGATTTTGGGTCTTAGTCCCCCAATTATTAAGACACTGAAAGGTATAATCCCTGTCAAGGAAGTGGTCTCAGCACTGCAGAAGGTTAGCAGTGAGGAAGAAAAATGAAGGGGACAGTGGGAGAGAAAGGACATATACTTGGGTGCATGTGTTCTCTTACTAATTCCTTGTAGGAGACTGAATAACATTATGTTTACTTTTAGGGGGCCAGGTGCTACAAGGCACAAATGGGAAAATTTAGAGCTTAAATAACCCTTCTGTCTTCGGACATCTGATGCCAGAAGAAGCATTGGTGACAACGCGAAAGCGCTCACGTTTTATCAATAAACCCTTTGGTTATTTGGATATTTGGACTTCTTGGATACTTTCGGCTGTGTTTGTAGTTTTATACTTATACTATTTATCTGGATATGCTGGACAAAGGCTTCAAGCCTCAGCCTTTATTTTCTATGGAATCAGAATATTCTAAGATTATATCTCCAAGAATCTGAATTCAAGAAATGTCAAAAAGCAGCAGATCCCAAACCAGGAATCCAAAAACATGCTGCAACACAATTCCATGTTTGAAAAACCAATGGAATTTAAGTCTATTGTCACTGACAGAGACAAAAGCACTTGAGTTTTGTTAAAAAAGTCCAGTTGTTGTGCACCCTTAGAATCATACTGGATCTACAATGATCCAGGTCTCCCAAGTTCCCCTTAATACTAAACAACTACTCAGGACTTTGTATCTTAGCTGTTTTATATAACTGGTTGCCAATTTAATTTATGTGGTCATCTCTTTGAACATTTAAAACTACAGTTCATGGATATATAGCAAATGTTTTAGTTGTTTTTCATCAGTCTGATAATTTCTCCAGAAGGTTTTTAATTCAGTTATTCTGCTACCTAAACTTTTCTTCAGGTCAAGTGATACTTCAAGATGATGATGGTCTTGGAAGCATAACCAGTCCCCACCCACAGGAAAATACTACACCCAGCTCTACAACATTGCCTAACAAGCAATAAGATGAATAAAGTTATTTTTTAAATATAATCAAAACGCCCTTCAATACTGACCTAAACTATTTAAGAAAGACGTTAACTAACTGCCTAACAGGCCGGAATACTCCATCTACAACTACCACCACAACCAATCCACTAACCCCTTCTGACTTTGCAAATGAATTCAGCAATCTTCCACAGCTATGCAACAATAACTCCCTTTCTTCCTTAGATATAGCACTTTCCCCACCCTACATATCATTATTTAATTTCAAGATTATTAGAGCGAAAGTCATTGAACACCTCCTCAGCTAACTTCCATTCCACAGTCCCAATGTGTCAGAACATCTACAGCCATGGTTTATTTACCACTGCAGAGACTCCAACATGTATACAACCTCAGCCTTTTACAGAACATTATGCCAAATACTGGCAAGTCAGAAAATAATGAAACCCTTGTCTAAGCAGCCCAAACACTCCAAAGTCTTCCACTACTGTCCAATGTCCCTATTACCTGCCATTGGATACTGACATATGTTGAGCTGGCAGAGTTTGTCAATAATCCGGAAGACAGTCTCAAAGGCTTTGGGAAGTTAGGGTTGGGAGAGTGGCCTAATGGTTAAGGTGTTTGTCTTACAAACACAAGGTGCAGGGTTTGAGTCTCACAAGAGATAATTGGCTAGGCTTAAAAAATGGCTCACTAGGGCAGTTAGCCTAGTACTAATCTATTTATTTATTATAGATAATCAGTGTGGACTGCATGCCTTTTTATCCATGGTCCCTGAAAAAATTATATGCATCCAGCTTTCTCAGTATGTTGACCAATATCACTTCGTCTCTCCAAACACCACGGCTTTTGGTCAAATTTTTACAGATGAAATACTCCTTAACACTGATAACAGTATGCCTGTTGGTGTTATCTTTATAAACTTAATAAGGACTTTTGACCTTGTGGATCATTCAAAATCAGTATGAGTTCAGCTGTAACCCCTTAGTTGCAAGTCTATCTTTCCAGTCATCACCACTTGATTAAAAATGGCTATTCTACCTCTCCACAGTCCCCACTTCTCAAGTGAGATCCTACAAGGTCTTCCCTGGCTGTTCTATTATTTTTCAAACCCCCATAACTTACCTCATCTTCCTCTTTTACTATGTTCAAGTTGATCACTTCTTTAACAACAACATGACCCCCCCAGCTGACCTCCATTCATTCATAGAGGCGATTAACAAAACAATGTACTTCTTTATGCATCTAAGCCAAAGACTTTGCTCTTTGGAACTAATCAGATACTCTCTAAAATCTCCAACTCATTGCTGATTATGGATCATGACATATTAGGATCACCAGTACCTTAGTATTCTTATCCTTACTATCCCTGATTCATCAGGTATACAATGCCCATCACTCACTTCTAACTTTAACTGTTACCTGCATACTGACTGATGTTTCATATTCCTTACCTCAATTTTATTTACTCCAAACATCTCTACTGTAACCCTCCTTACCCAGGTCTTATAAGTCATATCTAATGTCCACTTGTCACATATATTGTACATGAACAGTTTGCAGGAACATGCTGCAGTGTCTTCATGTAGGCAAACCTCCTCGCCCGGACAGCAACTGCAAGGCCAAAGTAAAGGTAGCACCACAAAAAAAGGGCCAGCAGATTCGAAGAAACAAACATTTATTACATTTATTACAATGTACAGACCGGTTTCGGTCTAATGACTTTTCTCAATGTAACAAACTCTAATCCAAGAGCCTTAAATAAATACATGTGACCAAATTCAAACCCACCAATCAAAAACGTTTTTTGATATTACAATTCAAAAATTAAAGGTATAAACCCATTATGTGAAAGCCGGATATATAATTAACTGATTGTGACTGACCATGAAGTCAAAACAATGAGTACAAATGTATTGTATAAAAATAATCGATTGTATATTATGAAGCCACCTAAATATAGGTGTACATATATCACTAATATCATGAAATCAGTATATAAAATATATGGTATAAACACAGATAGAAAAAAACGACTGGTCAGTATATAGGTTACAAGAGCTTAGTGATATAAGATGTTACCTCTCATAAAATATACAAAAATCACTATTTATAAATGGTCATTCAAACCAGGGGGAAATAAACCCCCTAGGTTAATGATCCAACATCTCTCTTTTTTATTAAGAATGTCATGCCACTTATTTTTAGAGAATTTAGAATCAACAATCCTATCAATAATCGTGAATGAAAATTTAGCTGTATTGTGAGTCTGAACATGTTTATATAGTGCATTGGTTGTTACCTTGTTGTGTATATTGCTCAAATGTTCTGAAATTCTAAGTTTAAATGGCTGAGAAGTTTGGCCAATATAGAAAGCTGAACAATGGCACTCAGCAAGGTATATTACCCAACAACTGCTACAGTTGGACAATGTGCGGATTTCAAAGACTTTAGAGCTGTTTTTACTACAGAATTATTTAGTTTTTAGTGCATATCTACAGAAGATACAATGTTCACATGGATAACAACCATAGGCCATGAATCCCCCAAGGTCTTTTGTATTTTCTCATGAGACTGGATAGGTAGAGATTTTTTATAATGATTGAAATGGCCCCCTAGGATGACTCCCTTTCTATAGGAGAATTTGCATCTATCATCTAAAATGGTAACAAGATGTTCCCTAGCAAAAAGTATGTCCCACTATTTATTAATAACCTGAATCAACAATTTAGTATTTTTGCCATATGTTGTGGTAAACCTTATCTTGGAATCACCCCTAGACTTAGATTTGCCATAGGTTATAAGCTGTTCTCTGGGCATACTGTTCACGAGATGTTTGATTCCAGCCAAATGCTCTTCCAAATAGCCACGTTCCACAAATCTGTTAGTGAGATCATGATCACAAATTTCAAGCTCTACTTTATTTAAGCAAATTCTTTTATTCTTCATATATTGGGACTTGGGGATATTCTGCGTAATGTGACCTGGAAGACAGCTGGAGGCATAAAATAAAGAATTAGAACTATGGGGTTTTCTATATACCGTGCTAGTTAATGTTCCATTAGACTCCTTTGTAACCAACACATCTAAAAAAGGAATAGATTTCTTGTTTGCAGCCACCGTAAATGTAATGCCCCATTTGCTGTCATTGAGATAGTCAACAAAGTCATTCAAATAAGTCATATCTGACTTCCAAACCATCCAGCAGTCATCCAGGTACCTATGCCAAATATCTATCTCATCCAAATAAAGATTACGACTCCTGTCATATATAACTTGATGTTCCACAAATCCCATGAAGAGATCCGCATATATGGGAGCAAAGGCAGCTACCATAGCAGTATCTATGATTTGTAGATAGTATTGTCCATTGAAAAGAAAAACATTCTTTGTCAAAACTAATTCTACCAAACCCAACAGAAAGTTATTAAAGTCAGTGCTGTATAAATGTAATGTGGTAAGCCAGAACTCAAGCGCCATAAGCCCAGCCCAGTGAGGGATACTGGTGTATAATGCTGTCACATCCAAGGTGCACAAGAGCCACCTCTCCTACAACTCTGAGTTCTCAATGATATTGAGAAATTCCGTTGTGTCTTTAATCCTAGCTCTTACACCCTTAAGTAGGGGTTTCAAATATTTAGTAAGAAACATGGAAATTGGTTCCATAAGTGAACCATGACCTGACACAACAGGTCTCCCCGGGGGATTATGAAGACTCTTGTGCACCTTGGGAAGAAGATAAAGAAAAGGTACCGTAGGTTCATCCACCATAAGATGATGTAGGGTGTGATCATCTATGACAACCTGAGAATGAAATTGTTGAAGGAATTCATCACTCTCAGCCTTAAATTTAGGACTGGGGTCCATGAATAGAGGGGTATAGAACCTAACATCATGAAGTTGTCTCATACCTTCCTTCACATATTCGGCCCAATCCATAACTACTATTGAACCCCCCTTGTCTGTTTGTATAATCACCAGATCCCTCCTGTCTTTTAATTGGAGCAGAGCCTCTCTTTTTTTGTTGATCTAAATTATCTTTCAAAAAATGAAATCCACGTTTATTAGCAAAATGAAGTTCCCGAAGTACGCATTTTTGAAAAGTATCCACATATTTGTTCATGGGTGGAGTAAATTTAGATGCACGAAATCTAAATGGACATTCTTCTAAACTATTTTGTTGTTTTTGACCACCAAAGAAGACTCTAAGATTTAATAATCTACAAAAAGTCTATAAATCCTGCACAAAAGCATATTCAGACACATTAAAAGTTGGAATATAATTCAAACCTTTATTGAGAAGCTTATATTCCTACTCAGTTAAAACAGTGGTGGATATATTTATGACATTGTTGGTTTCACTTTGGGTTCTAACAGTTGCAACATTGTTTCCAAATTGTCCCCTATGTTTATGTTTCCTACTCCCCCCGTTCCATACCAACCCTAAAGGGTTTTTCTGAACATACTGTTCGGACTGATCAGTCATACTATGTTTAGAGACTGGTGACGTTTGGAGAACCTCATTTTCATTGTCAGTATAAGAGGAAAAATCTTCACCCGACCCATCCCCCTTAGATTTCTTGAGGATGGATTTCCTTTTCCTTTTGGGTCTAACTGCCTGAACATTATTCTTCTGAAATTTAACATTCTTAGAATACTGAAAGGGATTGGCCGCTTTATAATCCGATAAATCCCTATTAAATGTGTTGATCTTACCCAATTTAAGCTAATTTTCAACAACCAACAAATCCGTACTCAATTTCTTCACACAATCTTTATATTCTGGCTTATCCTCCCATTTCTTAGCATCCTGGCACATTTTAGAAACTTCCAAATTCAACATCTCAATCCTTCTTCCATTAAAAGCATGAAGTGCCCTAACAAATTCCATAGTTGAGCTTTGTTGTATTTTTGTGCAACCCTCCAATAATTCAGCATCTGGTTGACCCACAAGCGGTTTCAACCTGATTCGTAAGCCTCTGGGTGTAATGCCTTTGTCCATATAAGCTGAAAACAATTTACTGTGCCACACACAGGCCTGTAAGCCCTTCATTTTCTTAAAAATGTTGTCAAAAAAAGCCTGACAATCATCCTGTGTATCTCCAATTGTGTCACCATCCCCTTATTAATTATAGTAGATGTAAATACATCAGTGTCATTTTTATCATGAGACAACCCTTTAAGGATGGTAATGAGATCCATATTAGTCCTTAGAACAATGTTTTAAATGTCAGTAGCAAGTAGGAAGACTAACCAGACACACAAAGCAATACATATGTATAAAAATTCACAATTTACAAATTTTGATGGAGAAATTGTATTCAACATATAGAATAAAACATAAAAAATGAGCAAAAATCGTACGGATTGTGTCTAAAATGGCACTTGAAAAATAACTAATATCTAGATTGTTCAAAAGTATATGAAAAATTCACCACAAAACCATTTGTAAGTTGTATATCTGGCAGGCTAGATATACATAATTAAATGGCAATGCTAATATACTATATAGTTGGACAATAATGTACCAAAAAAGAACACATATATATGTTGATATTAACAGCTGTAAGAAATAACCAACAATATAATCAATGCATATATGTTGACATTGACAATATTATGTTATAACTTTTATGCCCAAAGTCAAAAACTAAAATTAATTCTGGGCAACCCAAACAAAAATTCGTTACAGCCAGAACCTAAAGAAAATATATAAATGCACTGATACAACTAATAACCACACATAAGAATGCTCATCATCAAATGGCAAGAACAAGTATTGTTAAAAAACTGTATGGTTATATTGTTCAAAAGTATACTCAAACCCTCCTAGGTATTATACCAGTCTCAAAAGAGGTTGATGCCAGTCAAACAATAGGATCCCTGAGAACACTCAAAAGATCTTAAATGAATGACTACAATATGGACATAACATTGAAACACTATAGAAACTATAGCATAACAAATTTGTAAACATTCTGATGAAAATGATGAAAATCACAATTTAAATGTTTGAAATGTATCCTTAATTTGCTGCGAGTCTTCCTTGATGTTATATTAGTCTCAAAAGAAACTAATGGCGGCCCAATATTATATACTTGAAACAAAACTTCCACCAAAACTGAAAAGGATCTTCAATAAAATAAATATAGCTTGGACATAGCACTGACACACTATGGCGTGCCGTACCATGTAAAAGTCACAATATCAATGTCCAAAGGTGAAAAATATTTGTCCAATAATTAGAACACGATATTAAGTGAATGAGTTCACCAAAAACTATATAAAGTTGCAAAACCTGTTAAAGTTTTCCATTTATTAACCCAATTTCTTCATGGCAGTTGTTCAACAAAGACACACCATAGCGTGCCAAAACATACCAAATTTGTAGAAATACTAATGAAAGTCACAGTGGCAATGCCCAATGGTACAAAAAATATATTCTGATGATCCGAGTATAGTACCTGATAAATATATTCACTCGAGGGCTGAATAAAATTGCAAAACCTTATTCTGATTTTCAGTTTATTAACCCGATTTCTTCATAAAAAATATCCAACAAATACTGCCCTTAAAAGGACGGCATCATCGAAAAACAAAAGCTTCTTTTCACCAAAACCAAATGGCTAGTTCTAATGAGACCGTTTGCCTCGAGAACTATATAAAGTTCCAAAACGTGGTTTTAATACTCCATTTGTTGACCCAGCTTCTTCGTAGCAAATATCCAACAGTTGCTGCCCTTAAAAGGACAGCATCATCAAAAAGCAGAGACTACTTTGGATCACAATTAAACAATTTGTACCAAAAAAAAGAAAATAGCCTATAAATATCCAGCATACCATCCACATCAAACTACCATCACAAATAACATTGAAAATGGTGTATCCAATAAAGCCTAGACAAAACTCCTCGCCCGGACAGCAACTGCAGGGCCAAAGTAAAGGTAGCACCACAAAAAAAGGGCCAGTAGATTCGAAGAAACAAACATTTATTACATTTAGTACAATGTACAGACCAGTTTTGGTCTAATGACCTTTCTCAGTGTAACAAACACTAATCCAAGAGCCTTAAATAAATAGATGTGACCAAATTCAAACCCACCAATCAAAAAAGTTTTTTGATATTACAATTCAAAAATTAAAGGTAAACCCATTATGCGAAAGCTGGATATAAAATAGACATCAAAATTATATTACAATGTGAACATGCATTATATACACCCAAAAGAATAAAGGTATATATATATATATATATATATATATATATATATATATATATATATATATATATATATCTACACAACCTTATGAAGTATAACAAATGCATAACATAATTAAATATAAAAAAATCTATTCACATTGTTCATATACATATATAATCAACTGATTGTGACTGACCCTGAAGTCAAACAATGAGTACAAATGTATTGCATAAAAATAATCAATTATACATTATGGAGCCACCTAAATATAGGTGTACATATATTACTAATATCATGAAATCAATATATAAAATTGATGGTATAAACACAGATAGAGAAAAACGACTACTCAGTATATAGGTTACAAGAGCTTAGTGATATAAGATGTTACCTCTCATAAAATATACAAAAATGTCTTCATTGTATACCTGCTCCTCAAATGCAACCACTGGCATTGTGAGGGAGGGGGAATGGATACAGCATAACTAAAAACTCTCCCGAATGGAATGTGAAAAGCTGAGAGTCCCAGCACTTTCTTAAGTTCCACAACTGGACCTAGCAGGATTTCAGAGTAAATCCGGGGGGAGGGGGCTAGTAGTTGGTAGATCCAGAGTGGATTTGGGACATAAGGATGATGTAGGGGCATCCCCCAAACAAAATGCAAAAATTTGTTCTAACAAGGCTGAACAAAAAATGGAGATTCTACTTATATTTCAGTACTCTTGCTTTTATTTAGATAAGTCTGAGCTCATCTTAACTATTCATTTAAAAACTCTACCAAGAAGTTTGCTGCTCTGTCTCATCTAAAAGGCTTCATGATAAAGGCAGCTTGTGTTCTGCTTCTTATAAGATAACAAGAGTGATAAGTAAGAGAAGTAGATCAGGTTGCCCCAGCAATGCACTATGGAATCTGAGCTAAATGAAAGTGGCTAACTTGCTGAAGGTACTTTGGTTATACAAAGCTCAGACAGTTTGCAGCCACTTGAGACATACTACTTCCTTCTGTCATGAGAGCTGCAGTGTTCTAATCATTTCGGTCTTCAGTCTTTTTATATGGGCAACACTTTTATTGAACTGATTTCATGGTAGTAGAATTCTCTTACAGATTAAATGAAAAGCAATATGATTTTAAGTACTTTCTTCTCGAGACTTCATTACCCCTTCACAGAAGGTAGATGGGCATAGATTAAAATGTATTTTGATGTACTGAAATTACTTATAGTTTACAGTCCCTGTACACACAAAATTGCTGAAAAAATGTCTACTAATTGTATACTTGTATTTTGTCATTATATAGTTTTTGTTTGTCATTATGTAGTTTTTGTTTTCAGGTTCATCCCTTCAGAAAAAAAACTTTGATCAGTCAGTCAGTCTCTACAAGGTTACCAAAGTGCCTGCAATGCATAAATAACAGATGTGCTTAATGATGCCAGTCTGGGCAGGCAATCTTCTGTAGTTTATGAGTGACCGACTGCCTTACAGATTAGGACTGAAGGATTTTACTATGTTTTAGTTAAGTATATATCACTGGTGATTGTGACAAAGATTGAGGCCATTTACACCAGAACAGAATCCTCTCAGAAGCAAGAAAAATAGGTGAGGAGTGATCTCTGTGTAAGGAAATGGAGAGAGATGAACAAATAATTGCACAGTATTATTACTTTTATTTCTTTTAAAGCTGATTAGCTCAGTATCATGTAATAATTTTATAAAAATCATTCCAATATGTAGACACAAAAGGCACAGACCTGTAATGCTGCATACTGCAAGTGTTTTGACTTCTGTGGTTTGTCTGCAAATTGTTCTGTCAGTCTGTTAACTTTGATACATTACTCACATTTATTCTTGAATTAATAAGAAAGCTCTATTTATTGTGAGACTGCAGTCAGCAAAAATAAAACAATTTTTGTTTTAAAAAAATCCACTGTTTTTCTCTGAAGAAATTGACTTTAGTGAAGCTATAAAACCAAAGATTTCTTAAAAACTTGGAATGCCCTCTAGGACCAACTGCCTGCACCTTAATCTTCTTCAAGCAACAAACAGATGGAGCAAAATCCAACGTGTAACAAAAGACACATGGTGCAACAATTTCTTGTTTCTTATTACTGTACAGGAACAGACATCACGAGAAGGAAACAAGACACTGACCATCTATACAGACAGATGGTAAGATCCTGTCTAGGGGAGTGTGCACAGTTCTTGAGATCTCTTATATGTAATGGCATAAACAGGTTAGAGGTGGTTCAAAGGAAAGGTAAAGGGCTAAAAAAGGACTGGCCTCAACAGAAATCATGATATATATATACATAGGTCAACATTTGTAGAGATTAATTAAGACACTATAGGAGGACATAGCAGAAACTTTGAAATACATTAAGGGAATGAACACAGTCTAAGTGAGTATCATCTTTAAAAAAATAATGTGTAAGGACAAAAGGAAAATTATAAATTACAACTCATGCCTATGACTACCATGAAATTCTAGCTTGTGTATACATGTTATATAAGTAAACGTCCACCACAGATTATAAAAACTGTAGTAATCTTCACAACGAATAGATAATTATTTAAGCATCTTAACATATCAAATTGTTACATTAAAGCAATTTTCTCACCAATTTTATTTCCTCGTGTGTGTGTGTGTGTGTGTGTGTGTGTGTGTGTGTGTGTGTGTGTATACACATACACACACACTCACACACACACACACACATACACACACACACACGCACTCACACACACATAATGTGTAATTTTATATATATACATATATATATATATATATATATATATATATATATATATATATATATAAAACTCACTTCGAATATAATCAGTAGACCCGTAGTTATGCGAAAGTGCACTTCAGCGAAAGTGCACTTCTGCAAACATTAGTTCAATGAACCGATAAAGAACACATTAACATTGTTTTTGCAGGGGGCAAGCCCCCCTGCACCCCCCATGAGGGGGGCTGTGCCCCCACACACATCCCTACTTAAATATATCAACTCTGAGATCGCACTACAGTGAGGAAACATGTAAATTCCCTTTCCCCACTGTAGTGGGCTTCGGCACCTGTGCTCCTTAACCGTTCGTTGAACCGTTCTTCGCAGAAGTGCACTTTCGTTTAAGTGCACTTTCGCGTAACCGAAAATCCACTGTTCGTTTTCGAACAAGTGGATTTTTGGTCTTTTTCAGTAGATATATATATATATATATATATATATATATATATATATATATATATATATATATTCACTTTATAATCTCAAAATACTGAAATATCGAATTTCAGTATTTCAAGACTATAAAGTCGAATGTTTGAAATAGCGAAAGTGCATAACCACGAATCTAGATATGTCGAATTTGTGGTTATGGTTTTATGGCATATGACGTGAAATGTATTGTGTGGATGGTATCCAGTTTATTGTGTGAATTTAGGTGGAATTCAAGGTAAGTGAGTATTTTGTAAGGGTTTTGGGTAGGTGTTTGAGTGTATGTGAGTGTGTTTGTAAGTTGTACGTGTGGGTTAGGGTAGACAGGTAAAAGTATGAGTGTTTAAGTGTTGAAAGTGGTGGTGTCTGTATATATGTGATGTGTGTTTGCAAGGGACTATAAAATGTCTAGTTGTGAGTTTACTGTCTTTTTCTGTTTGGTGTGATTTCGGAGTTAGCATTTATAAGTAGCAGGGGTGTGGGGGTGCAGCCCCCCCACATGGTGGATGCAGGGCGGCTTGCCCTCCTGCTTATTTGTAGTATAGGTTTGTTAATTTGTGTTGTTATGTTTGTGTGTGTTTTGTTTTTTTGTAGCATGGGTAGTGTGGTGTATGGTGTGTTTAGCTTTGCAATTTTTACTTTTGCAGTTTTGGGGTTTCAGTATTTTGAAGATTCGACTTTATAGTCTCGATATACTGAAATTCGATGTTTCAGTATTTCAAGATTATAAAGTGAATCTATATATATATATATATATATATATATATGTGTGTGTGTGTGTGTGTGTGTGTGTGTGTGTGTGTGTGTGTGTGTGTGTGTGTGTGTGTGTGTGTGTGTGTTTATATAAACATATTATACAACAGATATTGCCAATATACTGGCCGATAGAGTCAGTGCCAACTTTTCCCTTCTTCCCCCCAAAGAATCAATCACAATACCAGTAGATTGCCAGGCACCCAGTATTACTGCTGCACAGGTTAAAACAGCACTGTCCAAGGCCAAGAATACAGCTTCTATGGGACCTGAAAATATCCCTGGCTGCATTCTACATGAACTACAGAGTGAACTGGCACCTTATCTGTGTGCCCTGTTCAATCACAGCCTCACCTCAGGCTTTGTCCCTACTGAATGGTGCACTGCTATAGTCATCCCTCTCCACAAAGGAGGAGCGACTACAGACCTGGGAACTATTGCCCCATTAGCCTGATAAGTCTGATATGCAAAGCTATGGAACACATCATCATGGAACTGATAAATAAAGATATACGGAATCTCCAAACTTTGGATCCCACACAGTTTGGTTTTGTGAAGGGTAGATCATGCCTGCTCAACTTGCTCGACTTCTTTGAATTAGTCACCAGAGCTGTGGATGTAGGCAAGGTGGTTGATACAGCCTACCTTGATCTGGCCAAGGCCTTTGAAGCCATTCCCCACTCAGGAATCACAGAAAAACTCACTAAGCTAGGCATCAACCCCTATATCACTAGGTGGGTTGCAAACTGGCTCACAGACAGAACCCACAGTATGGAAGTTGCTGACTCCAAGTCAGACTGCCGACCAATCACGAGTGGAGTCCCACAGGGATCAGTCCTGGGTCCTCTCCTGTTTGGTATCTACTTCTCAGAAGTCCAGTCCAACATGAAGGGACTCTGGCTGACAAAGTTTGCAGATGATTGCAAGTTGGGAGCCACTACTAACTCCCCAAGTGATGTTGACATCGTACAGAAAGGCCTCACTGAGACCAACGACTGGTGTCAGAACCATGGCCTTAAGCTCAACACCAAAAAATGTGTCGTCATCCCCTTTGGGAAAAACCCAGTTCTCATGAACTACTACATCGATGGTAGTCCACTGAACACAGAAGGTGTTATAAGAGATCTGGGAACACAGGTTGACAGCAACCTCTCTTTTGACCACCACACTGCCACTGTGGTCAGAAAGTCCTTCTATGTGGCACATCTCATTACTAAGGGTTTTGCATCCAGGAAGAAAGAGGTCATTGTCTCACTCTACACTTCCCTCATTAGGCCAATAATCAAGTACAATGCCCCATCTGGCATGTACTTCACTATACGCCTGCAACAACTGGATAGGCTGTAAAAGTATGTCACAAAGAGGATCCTAGGCCTTAAACACTTGTCCTATATGGACAGACTTAAAAAATTCCAACTTTTCTCTGTCTCATATCGCCTACTTAGAGGCGATCACTGCTTGACTTACAAAGCCATGTCTGAACCAGCTTTGTTAGAAATGCTACATCTAAAGAAATCCCAAACCCTCTACACCACACACTCCAGAGACCTCAACCTCATTACCACAATCAACAGAACATGCTGGAAGGACAGGTTCATAACCCAGAAAATGCCCATGCTATGGAATAGACTTCCCATACATGTCAAACAGAGCACCTCACTGGCCCTCTTCAAGAGAAATCTTTATGAGTGGATGGGAAATAGAAAATTCACCTCAGGGATTACTCCAGTGCTCTACTCAACAAAGGCACTGGAAACTAAGGTCAGGTGGCACGATGCCAAGATAATGCTATGGGCTAGGCTTGTAAAGGCTCCAGATTCCTGAAAACATTTTTCATTGAATGATTATCAGTCTGAGGAAGTATATAGAACAGATGAAAGTGCTTTTCACCGAAAAGCACTTTCACATAAATCCTGTTCGAGCTGCACCGCTAGAGATCGTACTACGGTGCGGGTAAGGGAAAGTTCCCTTTTCCCCACTGTAGTGCGATCTCAGAGTGAGAATATTAAAATAGGGAGTGCATACACGTAGAATTTATTTATTTATTTTTTTAATGCACTTTAACGAAAGTGCTTTTTGGTGAAAAGCGCTTTCGTTAAAGTGTATTCAGTGATAATGGATTTGGGTTTTGTGCAAAAGTCCTAGATCCATATATATATATATATATATATATGGTTCCCCTTTAGAAGTCCGAACCACTGAAATCTCGAAAGTCATACGGTCGAGACTATATGCTCGAAATTTCAGAAGCTCGGCCTTCTGAATGGGGATCGGCATACAGTGCAGAATGGGAGATTTCCCTTTCTGCGCTGTAGTGCAATCTCGAAGTTAGAATAAATAAGTAGCGGGGAGTGTTGGGGGTGCAGGGGGGCAGAGGGGAGCTTGCTCCCCTGCAGAAGCATTGTTTTGTGTTTTGTTTTTGTTTTTAAGTTCCCTTTCAGAAGGTCGAGCATCTGAAATTCGAGCATATGGCTTCGGCCATATAACTTTCGAGATTTCAGTGGTTCGACCTTCTAAAGGGGAAATATATATATATATATATATATATATATATATATATATATATATACATATATATATATATATATATATATATATATATATATATTATATATATACATACATACATATACTCGTGCGTGTGTATGCATAATATATATAATGAGTGCCTGTGTCTGCGTGCGTAATATACATGTATATACAGATATAGCTTTCATTAGATTGGCCGAGCGTGACTAAGATTGTGTATAGTCAATCCACTTTTGTTGACACTGCATATAGCTGACAGTAGTGCAATAAAGGATAATCCTCGGGGAAGGGGAATATGCCCCTTCCCAAGGGATTATGTGATTTCTGAATTAGAATATTAGTAAGCACAGAGTATGGGGGAACACATGCACAAATAGTATGTTCCGAGGAATGTCGATGCATGCACAGACAGGTGTCAGCACTCACATTTTGATGTTATTGGGTCTATATTAAGCACAACTCACACTGACTTTTTTGCCTAATGCTTCCACTTTTTCATCATACCACTCTCCTCTACAGCAGAGAAAATTACATTCATTATCATTGTTTGGTTCAGAAAAGAAAACTGGGAGATGGATAGATTGGCTTAAAGTAACCTAGGATACCACTTTAAGCATAAACAAAGGATTAATTCTCTAAGAAACCTTGTCCTTATGAAAAATTAGGTAGGATTGTCTCACCATAACAGTTTGCTACGCTTCTTGCAGAGGTCAGAACAATCAGTAAAACTGTTTTTTTTTTCAACTTGTTCAAACGGAGCACATTTTAGCTTCTGTAACACAAAATTAAGATCCCAAGGAGGGACCACTGGTTTTCTTGGATGCCTCTTATGCAAAATCACATTTCAAGAGCATTTGACATGACACTGCATTAACAGACATGGATCAATGAGCAGGCATGATGAAATTGCTGACAACTGACCCATAATAGAGGAATAAGAAAGGCCATAGGATAGCAACTCACAAAATATTGTAAAGCCAGAGAATAACTAGTCCTGAATGGATGATGGGTATGTTGTTGGCACCAACTAAAAAACCCTTTCCATTCACTAATATACAATTTTCTAATAGCGGGCTTTCTTGCCTCCATTAGTACCGGCTGCACATCCTTAGTAAGCAGGCAACTAAAGGGAATTAAGACCCTATCATCCAGGCAGTCAATTGAAGTTGATTGATGTTGGGCTGCATCAAACACCTCTTTTCTAGTGTGACAAATCCAGTCTGTGAGGAAACTTGTCATAATTACCCCTGGCCATTTCCAAAAGAATGGAGAACCATGGTTGTCTGGGCCAGAAAGGAGTCAGAAGTAGAATCAGATGTACCCTGGATATCAGTAGAAAGAGTGGAAAATCATACAGGAACATTCCTGTCCAAGAAAAAGAAAAGGCATCTGTCTTTCAGGCATTCTTGCAAGGAGTCGTGGAACAAAATCTTGCCAGTTGTTCAGGCAACTTAAGGAACTCCCCACAGATGGATCAAATCTTGGAAGACACCTAATCTAGTTTCCATTCATGAGGACCTGCCCTGGACCTGCTCACTTTGTTGGCCACACAGTTTTGGTCTGACAGAACATAGGATGCTTGTAAAGTGAAACTGTGCTGTGAAGCTATATACCAAATTAAGATGGCTAGTCTGCAAAGGGGGCATGACCTGGTTTCCCTTTGCTTATGATGTACCACATGACTGCGGTATTGTCTGTTACCACTTGAGGATGTCCCAGAGACCAAGGATGGTTCAGAGAGTTGAGTGCCTTTATCAAGGCAAGTATCTCCATGACGTTTGTGTGCTTGTATCTGTCATTGGTGTCCCATACCCCTTGCACGTTTATCCCTCCTGAATATGCTCCCCAAGCAAAATTCGAAGCATCTGTGATGGCTGATTGCTTTGGAGCAGGGAGGTAGAAGGGAAGATTTGGATTTAAAGATATCTGTTTTCTTCACCAAAAGATTACTCTTCTGCCAAACTCCAGCACTGAAATTTGAAAAGAAAGGGCGCTGATGGTAGGACCAAAAAGATTTCAAATATCACTGGATCTTTCTCATATAGAGTCTTGCCAGGGGCATCATGAGAATCAAAAATGCCAAAAGGCCCTAAAATCTTGAGGTATTTCCTCACAGTGACTGAAGTCTGAGTGGAAAAACTTAGAAATAGATCTAAAAGATCTATTTCTTCCTGTGGAATAACATCTCTGAACTGCAGTGTCTAAGTGACATCTCAGAAACACAATCCTATGTAAAGGAGTCAAGAAGACTTTTGAATGTTCTCTTGGAATTCTGGCATGTGTAAGAAAGACTTCACCCAACAGAGAGATATGAGAGACTTTGACAAGCAAGTTTTCTAAATATGGAGAAATCTGGATACCCTATAGCCTATAATGAGCTATACTTTGTGAACACTCTTGGTGAAGTAGATAGTCCAAAAGGTAAGGCAGAGAACTGATAGTGTGATCTCCACATACAAAATCTCAAGAAACATATTAAGTCTAGATGAAAAGGGATGTAATGATAAGCATCTTTTAAGTCTAGTGTTGTCAGGAAACTTGAAAGAGGAAGAAAAGGTAACAGGTTGTAAAGTGACAGAATTTTGAATTTAGGCATTATCACAAACAGGTTTAGGAAAGAAAGATCCAGAACTGGTTTCCGAGTATTTTCTTTCTTTGACACTTGGAGCATCCTTGAACAAAAACCCATCACATCCTGGGAAGGAGTAACTGCTTCTATCATTCCTTGCGGCAGCATGTTGTGAAGGCTGCCAGCCCAGCTAGATAATGTCATTAGTAGATATTAATATGATCCACAGGCTTGTTTTACAAATGTAAGAGAACTATATGTTATGATTAAACTATACGTTATGTGCTAAGCTTCAAATATTTAGCCACAGTGCACTCTGCTGGAGAAGTGCAGAAATGTATATGGACAATATGCCTGTGCAAATGCATGTTTTCATAGTAGAAGTTGGGACATACAGCGTTAACTTGCAAACTCTGACAAAATTATTAAAGAGTTTTACAACCTGCTATAAAGTTGGTTTATCTCAGCTAAGAGACAGGATTTCTAGTGCTAGGGGTTTCTTTCTATTGTTTTGAGACAGAGAAAATTATTAGGTTTCACATGTGAAGTGTTTTTGTATTGCTCTGTGGCTTCCTTGCAGCTGTACATCTGAGAGATACAGTGGATACAAAATGTGTACACACCCCCTGTTAAAATGCCAGGTTTTTGTGATATAAAAAAATAAGACCACAATAAATCATTTCAAAACTTTTCCCACCTTTAATGTGACCTTTAACCTTTACAATTCAATTGAAAAACAAACAAATCTGTTAGGGGGAAGATATAAAAAAAAAAAAAGTACAATACTCTCATTGCATAAGTATGCACACCCTTAAACTAATACTCTGTTGTGTGTGGACACCTTTAAACTAATACTTTGTTGAAGCACTTTTTGATTTAATTACAACATTGTCTTCCAGAGTACACACCTGCCATCAATTAAAGAGACTCTCATTAACCCCAAATAAAGTTCAGCTGTCCCAGCAGGATTTTCTTGACATTTACTCAGTTGCCTGCTACAGCAAAAGCCATGGTTCACAGACAGCTTACAAAGCATCAAAGAGATCTCATTGTTGAAAGGTATCAGTCAGAAGGGTACAAAACAATTTCCACAGCATTAAATACACCATAGAACACAGTGAAGACAGTCATCAAAAGATGGAGAAAATTTGGGGCAAAAGTGATGTTGCAAAGAACTGGACATCCCTCCAAAAAACAAACAAAAAAAAAAAAAAAGAGAAAAGACAAGAGAGAAAGACAAGAGCAGCAAGCAGAAGAAGAGTGAAGAGCAGAAGTGAAGAAGCAGGAATTTTGTACTACACTGTGACAGCAATCTCCCCAGATTTTATTATGACTGGAAGATAGGGAGGGATTGCAAGGCGGAAAAGAGAAGCCTACACAAAAAGAAGGCTCCCAGCTAAAAAAAAAAAAATCAATACATCAAGTCTCCCAAAAGCATGTGGGAAAATGTGTTATGGTCTGATGAGACTAAGGTTGAACTTTTTTGTTGCAAGAGGGAAGCATTTTCTTACACAGAAAAACATCTAGGCCCAGCTAAAATTTGCAAAACAATACATCAAGTCTCCCAAAAGCATGTGGGAAAATGTGTTATGGTCTGATGAGACCAAGGTTGAACTTCTTGGTCACAATTCCAAAAGGCACGTTTGGCGCAAAAACAACACTTCGTATCACCAAAAGAACACCATCCCCACGGCGAAGCATGGCGGTGGCAGTATCATGCTTTGGGGTTGCTTTTCTTCAGCTGGAACTGGGGCTTTAGTCGAGGTGGAGGGAATTATGAACAGTTCCAAATACCAGTCACTTTTGGCCCAAAACCTTCAGGCATCTGCTAGAAAGCTAAAGCTGAAGAGGAATTTCACCTTTCAAAATGACAATGACCCGAAGCATACATCCAAATAAGCAAAAGAATGGCTTCACCAGAAGAAAATTAAAGTTTTGGAATGGCCCAGCCAAAGCCCAGACCTAAATCCAATAGAAAATCTGTGGGGTGACCTGAAGAGGGCTGTGCATAAGAGATGCCCTCACAATATGATAGATTTGGAGCGCTTTTGCAAGGAAGAGTGGGCAAATATTGCCAAGTCAAAATGTGACATGCTGACAGACCCCTACCCAAGAAGACTGAATGCTGTAATTAAATCAAAAGGTGCTCCAACAAAGTATTAGTTTAAGGGTGTGCACACTTACGCAACCAGCGTATTGTACGTTTTCTATTTTTTTATATTTTTCCCCTAACCGATTTGTTTGTTTTTCAATTGAATTGTGCAGGTTATAGTTTACACTGAAGGTGGGAAAAGTTTTGAAATGATTTCTTGTGGTCTCATTTTTTTATATCATAAAAACCTGGCATTTTAACAGGGGTGTGTACACTTTTTATATCCACTGTAAGTATTTTTCACAGACATGTTAAATTTTAAGTTGCTGTTAGCCTGGGTACTAAGGCAGAGGTGATAAGAATGATGTAATCTGAGATATCTTGGCAGTAATGTGTATTATTAATTTAAGAACTATTTCAGAGAGAAAGTCAGTGCATTTTGTATTTTGTTCTAGACCTGTAAACATCTCTTCAGCACTTCTCATCTATATCTGCCTGACTCTGTAAGTAAGAAACTTAGGGCATAGTATCTCTTAGAGATAGATAGGAATATAGCAATAGTAGTCTAGATGTTTTTCTGTATTTATGTGAGACTGTTCTGCAACGTTGTTTTAAAATATTTCCAGTGATTCTGAACTCTGTTGTCACTGTGTTGAGTTAATGAGCATTGTCTTGTGTTTTTATTATTTATTATTAAACATATTTAAACCTTTTAATTGTGTTTGGATTTGTTTCTTTCAGCACTTGCATATGTATTTGATGATACTGTACAGGCCACTCTAGAATAGCCTTAAACGTTCTGGTCACACTTACCATTTGGATAACAGTAACATTGTACAGTAGAATTGGTCACCCTTTGGGAAGGGCCTTAAGTAGCTGATAAGTAAATAGTGTTTGGTGGCAGTGATTATACCTTTTAGTCTGGGCAGAAGTGGACATAGCTAGTGAACCTGTGCCATCCTTCCCTAGGACTGTCTATGTGTTTGTATATAAATCAAACCTCAAAATGTGTGTGTGTCAGCTACTTGGGCAGGGACACGAAGCACTGGTGGGACAGAGAAGGTACTGAAGGTTTTGGCTTGACCACTCGGCTGAGATCTGAACCCTATAGCTGTGCCAGTGGGGAGTATTATTGGGGATCTAGAGACAAAGGGAAAAACCAGCCCCAAACTGACTGCGATCCCTGTGTGCTCTTAAGGGAAATTGTACTTTACTGTGTGTGTGAAGTTGCCAACCTCCTTGATTACTGGGCCAGGGCAGAGGCGTCATATATTAATTATTTAGCAGTGGTGGGATATCCACATCAAATATTAATTGGTTGATAGTGGTGAGTTAGCCACACCACATATTAATTGGCTTGTAGTAGTGTGGATAGTGAATTCCTGTAGCTTGTGTACAGTGATCACTGAAGGTGTTTGTACTCTAAATCAGCCATGCAGTGAACATTCAGAGTTCATATCACAGTTGTTTTATTTCTTTTGTTAGCTTAGTTAGTTGGGGAGAGCAAGCAAGCATGCCAGCAGAGGAGTATGGCAAGCTTACAAGGAGCCAGTTGGCTGAGATGTGCCAGGCTAAAGGACTGGTGCATGGAAACCTGACTAAAGCAGACATGATTGCAGCTTTAGTCACAGCTGCATCAGAAAACAGCAACCAGGAGGATGATCAGACTGGGTATGGAGATGTACAACTCTCAGAAAATGGACAGCTCAACCTTTCCACAGAGGACTTAAAAATCTGTCCGGAGATAAAGTGACTTGTGTTGGAGGCCAAGCATTTGGAAATGGAAGCAGCAAAGAGACTGAAACATCTGGAAGCTGAGGAGAAGGAGAGGCAGAGGCAACATCAACAGGAGATGCTGACTCTTCGCTAGATTCATGGAGGTAATGGGAAAGGGAGCAACCGAACCCCAGAAGAAACAATGATCAGTAAATTCCTTCCACAATTTACAGAGGGGGATAATTTTGATAGTTCATTCATATATTTGAGAGGGCATGTAAACAGTATAATATTGATCAAGGGCTCTGGATATCGTTCCTGACCCCCTTACTCCATGGTAAAGCTGTAACTGTTCTGTCCAAACTGTCTGATAATGACTTTTTAAATTATAATGTTATAAAGAATTGTTTGCTAGAAATGTTTAAGCTAACACCTGAAGCTTATAGGAAAAAGTTTTGTGAGCATAAACACAAGGCAAATGAAAGTGTGTGTGAAAATGATGCTGAACTACGCACTTATTTTCATAGGTGGGTGAGTGGATATCAGGTCACAACTTTTGAAGTACTGGCAGACCTTTTGGTGAGGGAACAAGCCCTTAGCACTTTGCCTGAGGACATGAGGATCTGGTTAGCTGACAGACAATGTTTGACTGTAGATGAGTTGGGGAAGAAAAGAGACCTATACCTAGCAAGCAGGGCATCGCTGCACAGGAAAGGGACACCCAGTGCTGCTCATGGGTCTAAGGGAACCCATGGTGGGCAGCCCTGACTGCCCCAACAGAATCTGCCAGTTGTAGGGGAAGCCACTAGTCCAGGTACATGTCCAGGACTTATGGTTAAATGTTTTAATTGCAACCACTGGGGCCATGTAGCATACAGATGTCCACAGAGGCAAGTAGGGGAACAAAAGGTGGGACAGTCAGTAAGTGGGAATGAAAAAATGCCAACAGTAGGTTGTCTTGAGACAACAAGGGTACCAAACTACCATCCTGCAGATGTCCTGATAGGGAAGGATTTTGATAATGCAGTACCGTATGTCCATACAGTTACACACAGTCAGGCTTGGAGACAAGCATGTGGGTCTGGTAGCCTGGGGGAGGCCCAAACAGACTGCACACTTGCAGCCAGGACTGGTGAGGTGATTAATTCAGGGAGGGAGCTACCCTGTAGCAGTGAGACTGAAGGTGAGCCACAGCTACTTGTGGGTACTGATGTTATGTTGGGCAGAGTGACTGCAAGGGCAGAGGTGACTAGTAGTACCCAGTCTGACAGTGAGGCACCACTGTCAGAGGATACCAGACATCCTGTGAAGAGAGAGCTGGGAAGGATTAAAAAGAGAGAGTTGAGACAGGGACAGCTCTCAGACCCTACATTACAATGCCTGAGAGAGGTAGCTAGTGAGGCACCTGATTCTCAAAGGAAGGGGGAATCTGTATACTGGGACAAAGGGTTACTGTATACAGAGTGGACCCCTGAGGGAGGGGTAGAGGGAGAGAGAATACAGCAGTTGTAGTGCCTATAGCCTAGCGTCTTACACTTTTAGTCATAGCCCATGATATTCCCTTTGCAGGTCATATGGGCATAAAACATACAAAGAGACGTACTATGCAGAACTTCTATTGGCCTGGGATTTCCAGAGATGTAACAGGGTACTATAGGACCTATCAGCAGTGCCAAAAGGTAGGAAAGGCAGGAGACAAGATGAAAGCTCCTTTGATGCCTTTGCCTGTGATTGAGGAGCCATTTCAAAGGGTAGCTATGGATATTGTGAGACCTCTGAGTACCCCAAGTTCCACAGGTAAAAAGTACATCCTAGTGGTAGTAGATTATTCTACCAGATTGCCCGAGGTAGTGGCTCTGTCCTCTATACAGGTAGAAAAGGTGGCAAATGCTTTGTTAGAGATTTTCAGCAGGGTAGGTTTCCCAAAAGAAATACTGACTGACAGAGGTGCCAATTTCATGTCAGACCTGCTGACTTGTCAAGTATTGTGGGGTGAAGCACCTAAAGACCACCCCCTACCATCCCCACACTAATGGCCATGTTGAGAGATTAAACTCTACAATCAAGTCCAGGCTACGAGCATTTGAAGACCAGTTTAAGAGGGAGTGGGATAATTAGTTGCCCCATTTGTTGTTTGCTTACAGAGTGGTGCCCCAGGAATCCACAAGTTTTTCACTCTTTGAGTTGATGTATGGGTATAGGGTGAGGGGGCCTCTAGATTTAATTTGAGATGGGTGGATGGGTGAGTGAATCTCACAAGGAGTCTGTTGTGGCATATGTCCTGAACCTCAGGACAAGGTTCAGGGAACTCATGGGCTTGGCCCGGGAGAACCTGGCAGAAGACCAACAGAAGAAAAAGGTCTTGTATGACAAGAATGCCTGAGTTAGAGAGTATGCTGTAGGTCAGCAGGTAATGGTTCTCATTCCTGTCAGACACAACAAGCTACAGACAGCTTGGGAGGAACCCTACAAGGTGGTAAGGAAGATCAGTGATGTTAACTACATGGTAACAGGATGAAACCTTACCATGATAGGGAGGCTCTTGTGCTGAGTATTTGCAGTGGACTGCAGGAGGAGTCTGAGGGAGATCTGGTGACTGATCTCCTCAGTGAAGATCAGACTGACACCTCAGTGGAGGGGGTAGCAATGTCCCAGCAGCTATCTCCTACCCAGGTTTGAGAAATCTGAGCAGTGTTACAGGAGTTTGGGGACGTGTTCACTGGGATACCAGGGTGCACCCACCTGGAGCAGCACCATGTGGATACAGGACCTCAAAGGCCTATTAGACAGGCCACTTCTAGGGTGCCTGAGAGAGTCAAACAGACTCTGAGGAAGGAGATACAGGAAATGTTGGAACTAGGGGTAATTCAGGAGTCCAGCAGTCCCTGGGCCTCCCCAGTGATGCTGGTGCCAAAGAAGGATGGCAGAACCAGGTTCTGTGTGGACTACAGGCAATTAAATAGTTACACAGAGTCAGATGCTTACCCCATGTCTAGGACAGATGAAGCCCTAGAACAGCTGGGTGGGGCCAAGTATCTTACCACCATTGATCTTACCAAGGGTTACTGGCAGGTGTCCTTGACTCTCAGTGCTAGAGAGAGGTCAGCTTTTGTGACTCTTTTTGGCTCGTATGAATTCACAAAGATGCCTTTTGGGATTAAAAATGCCCCAGTGACTTTCCAGAGGCTGGTAGATCACATCCTAACAGGAGCAGGAGATTTTGCCCTTGCTTACCTAGATGATATTGCCATCTACAGCCATTCCTGGCAACAGGACCTTCAGCATGTCAACGAGGTGCTGGGTAGACTACAGTGGGCAGGGTTGACCATTAAGCCCAGCAAATGTCAGGTGGGTATGGCAGAGGTCTCCTACCTGGGACATAGAGTAGGGAGTGGTAAGATCAGGCCAGAACCAGCCAAAGTGGAAGCCATTCAGGCATGGCCTGCACCTGTTACTAAAATGCAGGTGAGGGCAGTTTTAGGGACAGCAGGGTACTACAGAAAGTTTTTACCCAGTTATAGTACCACAACTGCTCCCTGCACAGACCTGACAAAGAAAAACAGGCCAGATAAGGTAGCGTGGACCCCAGCATGTGAGTAGGCATTCCAGAAGTTTAAAGGAGCTTTGGGAGGACCCCCTGTGTTAGCCAGTCCAGATTACAGCAAAGAATTTGTTGCGCAGGTGGATTCTTTGAATCATGGCATGGGGACTGTACTTAGCCAGATTTCTTCAGAGGGAGAAGAGCACCCAGTGGTTTATCTCGGTCGTAGGCTCCAACCCAGGGAGGAATGCTATGCAGCTGTAGAAAAGGAATGTCTAGCCATAGTGTGGGCACTGCAGAAACTTTTATTTTTATGGAAGGAAACTCATTGTAGTTACAGATCATAGTCCCCTAACATGGTTACATCAAGCCAGCCAGCAAAATGCCAAGCTGCTAAGGGGGAGCCTAGTGTAGCAAGCATATGATATGACAGTGCAGCACCGCAATGGGGTTAGCAATACCAACACAAACAAGCTCTCAAGACAGGGAATGGGGTGAGGTATTCCCAGATAGGCTCAAGCCTCTTAAGCAACGTTTCTGAATGGTCACTTGAAAAACTAGCTTGAGTTCTCGGGGGGGGGGGTGGTTGTGAAGGCTGCCAGCCGAGCTAGACAGAATGTTGTAAATAATCCTATGTCATTTACAAATATTAATAAGATCCACATTTGTTTTACAAATGTAAGAGAACTATAAGTTATGATTAAACTATATGTTATGTGCTGAGCTTCAAAAATGTAACCACAGTGCACTCTGCTGGATAAGTGCAGAAATGTATATATGGACTATATGCCTGTGCAAATGTATGTTTTCATAGTAGAAGTTGGGACATACAGAGTTAACTTACAAACTCTGAGAAAATAAGTAAAGAGTTTTACGATCTGCCATAAAGTTGATTTATCTCAGCTAAGAGACACGGTGTCTAGGCTAGGGTTTTCTTTCTATTGTCTTATGACAGAAATAATTACTAGGTTTCACATGTAAAGTGTTTTTGTATTGCTGTGTGGCTCCCTTGCAGCTGTACATCTGAGAGAGAAGTATTTTTACAGACACATGTTAAATTTTAAGTTCCTGTTAGCCTGGGAACTAAGGCAGAGGTGACAAGAATGATGTAATCTGAGATAACCCAGCAGTAATGTGTATTATTAATTTAAGAACTATCTCAGACAGAAAGTCAGTGCATTTTATATTTTGTTCTGGACCTGTAATCTTCAACACTTCTCATCTATATCTCCCTGGCTCTGTAAGTAAGATATTAAGGCACAGTATTTCTTAGAGACAGACAGGAATACAGCAAGAGTAGTCTAGATGTTTTCTGTATTTATGCGAGACTGTTCTGCAATATTGTTTTAAAATATTTCCTGTGATTCTGAACTCTACTGTCACTGTGTTGAGTTAATGAGTATTGTCTTGTGTTTTTATTATTTATTATTAAATATATTTAAACCTTTAAATTGTGGCTGGTTTTGTATAGGGATATTTGAGCTCTTACAGTACTTGCATATGTATTTGGTAATACTGTACAGGCCACTCTAGAATAGCCTTAAAAGTTCTGGTCACACTTACCATTTGGATAACAGTAACATTGCACAGTAGGAAGTGGCTACCCTTTGGGAAGGGCCTTATGTAGCTGATAAGTAAGTAGTGGTTGGTGGCAGTGATTACTACTTTTTAGTCTGGACAGAAGGGGGCATAGCTAGTGAACCTGTGCCAGCCTTCCCCAGGAATGTCTGTGTGTTTATATATAAATCAAATCTCAAAGTGTGTGTGTGTCAGCTACTTAGGCAGGGACAAGAAGCACTGGTCGGACAGAGAGGGTGCTGGAGGTTTTGGCATCACCACTCGGCTGAAATCTGAACCCTATAGCTGTGCCAGTAGGGAGTCTTATTGGGGATCTGGACAGAGGGAGAGAAACCAGCCCCAGACTGACTCTGATCCCTGTGTGCTCTTAAGGGAAATTGTACTTTACTGTGTGTGTGTACTTGTCATCCCCCCAATGTGCACATCCCTCACTGGTGTTAGTGGTGAGGATTGAGGCTCCTTGATTACTGGGCCAGGGCAGGGGTGTCACACATGTAATGAAGAATGAGTGGAAACAAAACAATCTGATCTGGAGTATGAGAAATGACCCCCTGGAAAAGCGATATTTCCTCCTACTGCAATCTGTAACCTTGATTAATCATTTTCAGAATCCATTTGTTTGAAACTTTCTGTTTCCAAACAGAAAAATGGAGATTCAGACTTTCTAGAAGAAAAAAGGGGCCGGGGGGGGGGGTGGGGTCATAAGGTCTCCTTAAAAGTCATTTCAGACTAGCTGGACTGTCCTTGGTTTGGGAGGTTTGAGGTTTCTTTTTAGTACCCCCTTGACCTTTCTACTTACTTTGCCTGAATTTTGTTGAGACTGTTTATTCTGATTTTTTAGAAAAACTGGATGAGATGATTAAAAAAAAATCACTTGGACAATTTGGAAAAAGAGGGCTTAGAAATCGTAGACATCACCTGGATTTGCTTGCCCTTGTCATCAAACGTTTTGATCACCTCTCCAGTAGAAGGGCCAAACACGAAATCTCTGTCTACGGGAGAATTAACAATCTCATTTTAACATCATCACGGAGGTTCTGAGAATGCAGCCAGGCAAACCTCATCAAAACAGTAACAGTGGTCATAGCCCTAGAAGAAGGCTCAACAGTACTATGCCCACTGTAAACAGTGGCCTGGAACAAACTAAGTTATTTAAAGCACAGTTTTCCTCAGAAGAAGAAACTGCAGATAAAGCATTCCTCATATGTTCACAATTTGTAACAACAAACTTTAAAAAATGAGCCTGACAATTTAAAATTCTGAAAATCAGAGTTGCAGAAGTATACACTTCCCCCCATACCTATCAATAATTTCACACCCTTATCAGACAGAGAAGGACTGAAATTAACAAAGTGTTTAGCAGCAGTGCAATCAAGTAAAGCTATAGCTGCTGGGTCAGGTTTGAGAATACTGTATAAAAATTTAAACGACTGAGGAACTTTATATATCCTATCTGCCTTTTAAGGAACAGCAGCTCACTATTAGGAAAATTGCATGCAGTAACGCACACATCCTCTAAAGCAGGCAGAACAGGAAGAATGGTTGCAGGTTTTGGAAAATCCTTCTGTAACAACTCATAGTATTTTCTGAGGGACTGGGAAACTTTAATCTTCTCTCACTGAAAGCACTGGCATATTCTAGCAACAGTCTCAGAGAAAGGGACCCCCCCCCCAACACACACACATAGGTAGAATCAGAAACTGACCTTTCTTCTGAATCTGAATCAAAAACCTGAGGGGGAAAAAACTGCATCTGACATCTTCCTGTTTAGATTCAAAATTCTGAATACCTTCAGGAAAAGAAGAATCCCTATTTCTTTTACCAGAAACTGCTTTACAACAAGGATCAATAGCCGGAAATAAACCCTGAGCCAGACACTATAAACTACTCTTATCCAAAGAAAATTAAGGAGGAATAGATATATGCATGGTTTTCTGTTTTTTTTTTTTGACAGGAGAAAAATGGGGCCAACTGTATTACTAATGGCAGCAGCAGCTTACCCAGGAACGGGAAAACCTCCCTGTTACCTCTCCCAGGACTGACAAGAGTGGCTCTCCCTTGCCTACTGAAGGGACCACAACAGCTGCAGAGGATGTGGCTAAACCCCCGTCCATAGTGGCTGTAGCTGCTACATCAGCGTGAGCCAGGGTAAAAGACGAATGGTCTGAGGTACAACAAATGGCCACAACAGAGTCACCCACCTGCAGCTGAGGCAAGCTGCTAGCTTGCCATGGTGGCAAAGGCCGTTTACTTATTTTTTTTCTTTTGTGGCTGCAACTGTGGGACCGGTAGTCTGTCCCATGGTCAAACTGACAACAGTGCCTCTTTACCATGGAAGACAAGCAGCAATTGTCAGTAAACACCACCGGTTCACAAAAGTTATTTTTGACAGAAAAACAGTAGGAAAAAAGCACTTTCAAACACTATATCAGCCCCAAAATAGTAAAATAAACACAATTTCTTCACAGAAAAAATGTTTTTGGTTACTTTACACCACTTTTAAACTGAGAGAAAAAAATATGCACTCCATTTAAAATTACATTACAGTCTTGAGACAGTCCAATAAAACAAAACAAAAGAGGAAAGCAATAAAACATCAACAAAATTAAGAATGTTTTAAGTTTTTTCCCCAAAGGGAGCTTATCTGCCTAGCAAAGGAATGCACAAGCTAACAGTTGATCCGTTGAAAGCCTGAGTGGAGCGTACTCTTCAGTGGAAGAAAAGCTCTGAAGGGCTTCACGCCCAAGCTTGTCTTTTAGTCAGCTCATCTTGAGTTGCCTGACAGTTTGGGCATGTGGGAGGTACCCTGAAGCTTTGGAAGCTGGCCGGCTGTTATATCCTTGGCAGGATATAACCCACATTACTAAGGCTACTGTAGCAGTGATCAACATGATGATCAATATGATAAGCCTAGGATTGTTCTAACAGTCCCTACCTCAAAAATCTTCTGTGCAGTGTTAGTGACAACCAAAGTCTGCCTCCACCTTTATGCATGTGTCTGTGTGATGTTAAAGATAAAAGTGTATTTTTTTAAGAGCCCAGTATACTGCAGTCCCCAGGGTTGCTGCCAGAGGTTAGCCTTCTGACAACTTATCCCAAGCCCTCTCCTCTCACCTGGGGTGGTAAAATAGGATTCAGATGTTTAGTCCCAGCCAATCCTAACTAGTTATCTGTGTGCTGGTTGTAGGACTGGTAATCAGTCATGGAGTAACAGTAGCACAAATGAAGGCCTTGCCACTCTTCCTCTATGTAATATAATGACAAAGTGGCATATTCTGAGATGGCTAGCACTTTTGCTTAGTGCTACTTACAACTGTCCTAACTCTACATAATGGGGTTACATAGGTATCTGAAACAAATATTTTAACCCTGAAGTTACTTTAGATGCTTACATAGTCCTAGTATTTGTGGACAGCAGAAAATTAAAAATGTCCACTCACAGTATGCAGTGCTACATGATGGTGATAGCCATCTGTAAATCTCACCCAGAACTTGGTATTTTACTGTAGTGCTCCCCTTGACACAACGCACACACACACACACACACACACACACACACGCACACACACACACACACACACACACACACACATAAAATTATCTCTTAGCTCACTTGTGCTATTGGCAAGCTCCCAAGGGTATCACCAATACATTTACATTTTGATTACTATACATATCTGCTCATTCCATAGCAACATTAAGCATTTGAGGGAAAACAAAGATTTCTGTGAATCTTGTCAGACTAGTTAACCTTAAAACAAAACTGCATGGCAACAGAAATGTTAGTATAACAATGAACAAATACCAATAATAGAACAGAAGAGAAAATCGTCACAACAGGTGGTAATAACAAAACTACTTCTTACAGAAAAAATCAATGCAGTGTCTTTATGCTGCCTTGCTCCATGTTAGTACCAACAGGACTAGTGTGATTGATCTATAAATTCGCATTCTCCTCCATGGCACACATTAATGCTACTAATCATTCCCCTATACCAATCACAGGCCTACTCTTAATTCATAAACATCTTGGTGGCATTTTCTTGTGGACCCAGACACTTTTCCGACCATCTCCTGTACAGGTCACAGTGTCCTGAACTGCTTCTGTCAGCCATTAAAGGGTTCATGTGGCATGTGCCTATGGGTTCTTCAATTTGCAAGCGACCCTTTCATGTAACTTTATCTGTTATCCTACTATTGTATATACATTTTCTGATGTGATTTACCTTACTCATTTTTCTTATCCTATACTGTGAATTTCTGCGTATTTGTATTGTAAACTGCACTTTTATGTATTATAAACTAAATTTGTATGTACTGTAAACTGAATTTCTATGTACTGTAAACTGTTTGTAACTGGAGCTTTTCTCCTCGGGTCTCCACTGAAAATGTTTCTCTGGCCCAGCTGGACTAACCTGGTTAACAAATGTCAATAAATAAATTAAATAAATAAATAAGTTGGGTATGTAGACAGCCTTTATGCAATGTATAAATATAATTCTGTTGAATGCTAAAGAGATTTAAATGAGCTGCAAATGTAATGTATTCAAGAACTATCACAGCACTTCATGTCAGGTAACACTAGTGTTATAGCTGGAGATTGTACGTTTTCCTCAGAATAATAAGCTTGTGAGGAAAGTGTCTCAACAATGAGAATACGCTTTCCTCAGAATAATAAGCATGGGAGGAAAGTGCCTAGACAATGAGAATGTATTATAAGTAACAGGAACTTGAGAGTTCTGCTGGATTTCATGCTCTGGAACTTGGACAGGGGTGGGGCATTCTCCTGGACAATAAGCATTACAACACATATGGGGGAATACAAGAGGTATTCCCGTCACTAACAAGCATTAAATTACACTGGCAGGAGGTGGTACTAAGGGATACTAGGCAATAAGCATTTATGTACAGTAAACCTGGTTGGGGGTTATAAACTGCCTGTGATCCATTATTTACTAATACATTTACTGGGTGTTCCTATCAGGGCTACATTCCAGAACATCCTGAGCAAGCAGCACAATGCAAAGAGGTGCATGATGGTTCTGAATGACAAACAGCAGCTGGCACTAGGCAATACTATTTTTATTTTCATTACTCTCACCCTATAGCCTTACTTAAAAGTATCTGCCTGTCACAGATGCATTTCACCTTGTCAGGGAATAATAAAAACAGAACGACACAGTAACCCTGAATAAACACACTTGGCTAAAGTACACCAGCCACACAATGATACAGGCTTATGGGCAAACCAGCACCACCACATGGTCAAGTGACTTACTCAAAGTCAGGCAGTTATGCAAACTGAGACTGACAGAATCAAGCTTAAGACTACGCAATGAAGCTAGTTGTCATCTCTTAGTCACTATCTATGCTGAATTGCCAGAAGTTCTGTAAATTGCGAAGTATTATACAGAAAATACCTACCCTTCTCCAACATATTAATTTAGGAACTAATTACGCTAATGCATGATCATTTTTTTCATTACTGTCTTTCTTTGGAAGCATGGTAAGACATAAAATAAAATGCCTTCAACCGAGACAGCATAATGCTTGTGTATGAATCATTACTCTTGATGTCTTTAGCTGCATCAGTTAAATAACATGGAAACAGAGTTTCAATTAAATATCAGAACAACCTGACAATTCTTTATAACTTTCTTTTTTGGCATTTTGATGATAATTTACAACATAACTATTTCCATTAATACAACTAAACATGACAAGTGTAATTTAAGAAACAGTGGCAGTTTCAGGTTGTTAGGAAATGTAATAATAGGAATTGGCTTAAATGATAGACATGCCATTCTTTTTATATGTTAAAATCGGCAAGGTTCAAGTGGCAATACTGAAACAAACTTACTGTGTCCATTGTCTGTTTGTCTAAATGCATTTCATATTTAAAACAGTAGCAGAGAATTAGAATTACAGTTCTGTAATAATACTGTCTAAGCCTGAAAACACAGTAAAAAAGAAATTATATCTTAGCAAAGACTGATTCTCATTTTAGAAGCATACACCTACAATTTACAAAGGCTATTATATTTATTTGAATCATATGTGGTTGCCTTCTTTGGATCACTATCAAAAAAATCTGGTTTATTTCACATGCCAAAAAACAATAAAAAATGTGAAAGGAGTATTGCTATACCACTAAACTTCTTTGCATATTTATTCTGGACAAAGACAGAAATAATTGGGGACAAAGGCCCAAAATCAGGGATATTTCAAAGTGTTATTCTAATTCCCTTAATGAGTTAATAGAACAATGGGTTTTGCATGAACATTTCCAGAACAGTAAAAAGTATGAAACCTTAATATCTGGCATCACTGACCAACTGTAATCTTCAATGATTTAAAAGAAAATCAATATAAATTATGAAGGATTTGGAAAATATGAAACACAATCAGGAACAGTTAAGTGGCGTGGTGAAACAGTACTCACCCTAACCGAATATCTTCCAACAATGATTGCAGCAGTATATTCATAATATGAACAGAATACAGAAGTAGGTGTGTATCACTTTTCTGGACATTCTAGTACTGCTGCCAGATGTCCTCAGACAGGCCATGAGATTCCTTCGCATACCATGACTAGAAGCAAGAAATATGCCCATAAAAGAAAGTTTAACACATGCCGTTTTCTGAACTTTTTTTGGAATCAATCACCAAGTTTTTCTGTATCGTCTCTCAAGTCGAACACAGGAAAGAAGAGCATCAGGTGCCCATGCATGTCATTAGAGAGGAAGGGTAGTGGCTAAAAAGGGTACCACTTATAGCTATACCCCTAGTAAAACAGCATCTAATAACCCCAACATAAATAAAATACACTCTTCACAACAAAAATTATGCCTTCAATATGTATACATGAACAGTCAGCCTCTCCTATAAAAGTGAGGGAATTCTGAAGCAAATGAGCATATGGAAAGGGGGTAAAGCTAAGCAATGATCCAACCATTCTAATGTTTAGAGCTATGGTAAGCACCCTTGCAACTATATTATCTAATCATTAAGATTATTTCTGTAGTATATTCATTATATATGGAACATTACAAAGCAGTGTGAATCACAGACCTTAGATATGGGTCAGACACTACAGTATCCTCTGTACTACTGTGAAGGCAGAGCCAGCACTGTCCCTGAACTGGATATCTAGCCTGTAATGCTTGGAGAAGATATATGTGAAAATCCAAACAGTATATTCAGAAATACTTTGAGCAGGTACATTCTTGAAGACCACTAAAATGGTGACAGCTACTCTAGTGAAAGGGGACTTATCCCTCCCAGCTAAAGTCTTTCCAAGGGTATCACAACAAACAGTATTACAGCTGCCCAACCATAGGAGAAGTCCGTTTGGATATAGGTATTCACATTTTTTTTAAATAAATTACACAAACAGCTGGTTGCTGTGGCGACCCCTAACCGGGAAAAGCCAAAAGACACAAACAAACACAAACAGCTGGTCAGAAGTATTCGGTCTTATTAGTACAGTAATTTAAGTGCATATGTGCAGATTCATGGTATGCAAAATAAGCTTCCCTTTTTTTAGCCTTTATTAAGAAAATATGTAGCTGAATGACATGATTTAGGAAACAGGGACTAACTTAGGAAGGAAGGAGGCGTGGTCTTGAAGGATAGTCTGCCTTTGTTGAAAACTGTGCATGTGACTCCCTGCAAATTAGGTTCTGTAACACTGAAGTCTTCCGGGTTGAGGGGATGAGCACCAAAAGTACTTTTTAAAAGCACAAAGAAGAAACTGAATTAAATTAAAAGAAAAAAACTCTCCTGATATCTTTGAGACTGGCAGCAAGGTTAAATGCGGTTAAAGCTGGTCAATTCAGTAGCACTGCATGGCAAGAAAATGCAGCAAAAAGCAGACCAACCAAAAAAGAGTAACAGGTCTTGCTATACAGCACAATTTAAAGTTTACACTTTAAAGATACAGACAGTCAGAAAAACAACTGTAAATCAAGCCTGAACAAGCAGAACACACAGAATACTAGCAAAGGTCCTACACTAAATATAAAAAAGCCGAAAAAGTATCCAAAATAAACACAACATATGGCATGACCAGATAAGCAGTAAACAGATGAGATTGATAATTTCTGAGATCACTCACATATATCCACTGGGTAATTCTAACCACAACGGTTTTCATATTTTGCATCTCATTTTTAATGGGGCCAAAAAATCACTCATTGTTCATTATAACTTCTCATTCCTGAATACAAACCATTTAAATTCTGAATTTAATCCTAATTCATGGTTGGAAAATTGTAAATCTAGTAACTAACCTGGTCAACAAAGGATAAATAAAATAACTCTGATTCTCTGTTTCTGGGATCATTTTTAATCACAATGTGCCTCCTTGCTGAACAGCTGTAAAACAATGACAAGCTTCACTGCTTTTTTCGTGGCATAGTCATATCAGGAACTTCACAAAAAAGAAACAAAGGCAGTATAGCACATACTTATAATAATATCAAACTAGGGCCTCCAGAATAAGCTTTACCACAGCCTGTAGAAAACTGAAACTAGTCATTCATGAATATAAAGAAATTATGAAGAAAACCGTGTTTCTCACAGCAAGAATCGTAGATTGTTCTACACTTCTATGAACTCTGTTCATGGTTGTTACACCCATATAGGCCACATTCTAACAACAGCACTTTAATTAGCAACCCTTTTCAATCTCTTGCAAAATAAATAAATAAATAGAACAGGTTGGAGGGACAGGTTAGATCTGTAACAGAGAATACTGCTTCTGTGAAACCATCTTCCACATAAAATAAAGGACTTCTCTTACTCTAGTCAAATATGATTTGGACAAATGGATGGGTAAACACAAATTCACTCCTGGTTTAGCATCCTTGTCGCTCATGGTAAGGGGAAATGTAAATATCCCAACATATCCCTGATCAGCTCATCTCTGGATTATTTGTATTCAAAATATAATGGCTAAAATCTAGCATGGGAATTTAAGAGTAGGCTTCTTAAGATCCTTGCAGATCAATATCCCAGTAAGTACCCATGAATCTATGAACCTGCCTGATAATGGTGTTTCTTTCCAAGTACTTTGCTAACCTGGCTACCAATAATAACCTTCTGGTCCCAACTTGTCCTGCTAGAGTGGACATCCTGCACTCATTGACTAATTAAGACAACACACATAGTAGTTCAGATGGTTTACTTACATTACTGAAAACATAGTTAAGACTTCCTTAAAGAAAACAGTACTTAAGTATTATCGCAACCAGATTCCACAGTCACCAATTGTAGCACATGAAATCACTTTATGTCTGTGTCTTAACTGTCATCCATCTCAGCATGTATTCTGTAAAGGTTTTTGGCCAAACTTACTTCATTTTGGGATGATCAGACCCTCACAGACTGTTCCAGCAGTGGTACACTGTCAGGACACATTTCTCATCTTCCTTTGTTAAATAAGTGCCCTGGAAGGCAAAAACGGCAGGCAAAATTGAGTAAAATCAGACAGATTTGGAAAGTCTGCCGTCATACACGTAGTTGGTACAAGTAAAAGTTCCCCGTGACACAAATGTTATGAAGGATAGCACGTTTTAATAGGAGACATTTCTCATTCCCATGATGAATGATGTGCTCCACTGGTTGGCCAAAACATGCATGTTATATGTGTGACACCATGACAATATCAAAGGGAAGGCAGACTTCGGACACAAGAAAATCCTGCCTTTGCATTTGAGATCGCTTGTTACTCATGGCTCTGAAACTGCTGTCGTCCGCCATGTGAGTTTCAGTTATTATATACCTTTCTGTCTGCATTTGCATGCAGTTATTTCTTTGGCTAAAGCAAAGTCCTGCCTGCTTCGATAAAGAGATTCTTTTACACTTTTCTTGGATGACAGTCATGCCGGGTTCTTTGCACTGAATGCATTATGCACTTAAACATGTTTTCTTACTTTCTTACATTTTCTTTTCTTTTTGAACACTTGGGTTTTCAGAGGAAAAAGGAAAGTGTGGTACTTGGCGATGACATCGCAAATTATGGCTGCTCAGAAATCTAGTTGACATAATACGTAAGTACCAAGAAAACAAAAATGTAACAGTGGTAGTGGGCCAGACAACATTCTTAGCATAATATTTAAACATCTTGGCTCACATACGCTAGTACCACTAATTATCATTTTTAATACTCTCTTGTAAAAAGCATTGTTCCATCTTCCTGGAAAAAGCTAACACCATTCCAATTTATAAGTTCATAGGTTCATAGGTAGGTACTAGGCTATTGGCCCTAGGGCCTATATAAGCCTAGCCAAAAAGGTACCAAGGCTTTTGACGCCCAAGAAAATTATTTTCCTGTGCCCCTGTCGAGCAGAGCCACAGAAGTGATCCCCGGGGTGAATTTCCTATCTCCCATCCAATCATCAAGATTTTTCCTTGAAGAGTGCTAATGAGAAGCTTTGCTTGATATAGATAGGTAGTTTGTTCCAGAGTATGGGAAGTCTCTGGGACAGGAATCTATCCCCTCTAGCATGTTCTGTTTATTGTGGTGATAAGGTTTAGGTTCCTAGAGCGAGTAGCTCAGAGGGATTGGGATTTCTTTAAGTGGAACATGTCCAACAGCTCTGGGTTTGACATAGCTTTGTATGTTAGGCAGAGTTCGCCTCTGAGTAGGCGATATGCGATGGAGTAAAGTTGGAGTTTTTTGAGGCGGTCTGCGTAGGGAATCTGTTTGAGGCCAGTAATCCTCTTTGTGAGGTATTTCTGTTGCATTTCCAGTTGTTGTAGATGTCTTGTGAGGTACATACCAAAAGGGGCGCTGTATTCTATAATGGGTCTAATGAGTGACGAGTAGAGGGGAACAATGACCTCTTTTTTTTCCTGGATGAGAAACCTTTTGTAATGAGGTGTGCCATGTAGAAGGATTTCCTGACTACTGTGGCGATGTGATTATCAAAGGAGAGACTACTGTCCACCAGTGTTCCAAGGTCTCTTATCACACTTTCGGTGTTAAGTAGACTACCGCCTATGTGGTAGTTCATGGGTATAGAGTTTTTACCATAAGGGATGACAATGCACTTTTTGGCACTGAGCTTAAGGCCATGGCTTTGACACCAGGCATCTGTCTCAGTGAGGCCCTTCTGTAGGATGTCCACATCATTAGGAGTTTCGATTATGGGTCCTAGTTTGCAGTCATCTGTGAACTTCATTAGACAAAGACCTATAAAAATATGAATTGTTGCATTTTGGACAACTAATGCCCAATCAGTCAAACTTCCTTGTTTTGCAAATGTTTTGAAATATGTCTTTTAGACTTACTTGCAGGTAATCCCAGGCATGCTGCTGCACTGGATATCTATCAACATGGCTTCATGCAAAATTGTTCTGCATCCACCTGCCTAATCAGTTTTGACTAACATGTTAGCACGGCTGTGGATAACAGACTGGGTGTTACTGTGGTATATTTAGATCTTACCAAAGCATTCAATTATTATACAGTGCATGAAAAAACATGGAATCAATACCTCTGTATTCAACCAGATTAACTCATAGCTTTCTAAATGGCAATTTAATCTAAAAATTAACAAACATTATTCCCACTGGGCTGATGTTCACTCAGGAGCTTCTAAGGAGACTGTTTCAGGTCCAACACTTTTTACCATGTATTTTCCTTTCTGTGGCTAGCCACTCTGCAGTTTGAATATTGGGTCCAGGTGATTTAGTCATTGTTGATATGACACCCCTGATCCCGTGTATACATGTGAAAAAAGAAAGTTGATGCTGATGCCTACACATAAAACCATGTTAGGATTAGTTATTACTAAACAAAAAAAAAACAAGTAATCTCTGTGGTATTCCTGAAGTCTCAAAACAACTCACTAAATAAGTGTAGTGGGTCCAAAAACAAAACAGTGTAAGAAACTTCCTTGTGTGGAAGATTTTCAGTCCGTATATCTCTAGTTAATCACTGTATGTTAATCAGATCAGACAAAGTAGTAGAAGTAGTGAACTTAAACTTAAAAAATATATGGACTGAAAATCTTCCACACAGAGAAGTTTCTTACACTGTTTTGATTAGTTATTACTAATGACACTGACTATAATACTGCCATTAACTGTCTTTCTAGTATAGTAAAATGTCTGAATAGGAATGGGTTTAACATCAATTAGTAAATGCAGTTTCATGACTTTTGAGACCCTGAAAATCAATCATGACTTCTTATTAAGGAACACATCTATTGGAAGTACTTCCTTATTTAAAGATCTCAGTGTCTATATTAACCCCGAACTAAATTGCAAAGCTAGTGCTTCAGTGGTCATATCTGAAGTCCTAAAAGTATGTGGTCAAATTTTCAGAAGTTTTCAATTTAGATCTTCTCCTTAACTTAAAAAAATATTTGTAATTTATGTTAGGACAACTATTGAACTGAATTTTATGTGTTGCTCCTTTTCTAAGGGTGAAGTCCAAGTTGTTAACTATTCTGACAGATTTCAACACTGCAGCATATTTTTCATTCACTACTACTTAATAAGAGGCAGATTATGCTTACGATTCAACACTTTACAGAATGAGGAGTTAAGAATCTTGCTGAGTTTCAATTTAACTCATTCTGAAAGACTGTTACAAGATAGTGATCTTTGTTATTATACTGGGGTTTGCAGAACTGTAACACATTTCAAATTTGCTTCTTATAATACTGCTCATTTATAGAATAAATTCCCAATTCACATACATAGCTCCATTTCTATGAACAATTTTAACATATGACTAAATTCTTGGGTTGGCCATTTGGTAAACTCTGCAAAATGGAGTCTTTGTCCTAACATGATGCCAGGCCTGAACACAGGTATACCCTGAACTATGAGATATGAACTATGGACTACCACCATGGTAGCCAAAGTGTACAACTTCTTTCTAAACCTTTCCATGAACTTACTCTCCCTTTCACTGGGTAATGTAGTCATTTTTTGAACCTCTAGTTATTAAACAGATGCTGGAACTAGTAAGGTACCCTGTAGAATCTATCATGCTTCTCAGAAGCTAGGAGATAGGAATATAATTCCAGTTCTACTAATGTGTTCTCCAAGATGTTCTCAAAAGCCTCAATATCTGCTAAGATTCCAGAAAGCTGTAGTATCTTTGTGGCAGGAGGAAGAGTTTTCTGTCTACCCTCCCCTTTAAAATTCTTTCATAAGCTGAACAGCTTCTCAAAATGAGACATCCCCAGAGAAGGAGAGCCTGAAGAAATAGTACTGTCGTCAACTGTCTGTAACAAATACTTACAAAGGGTAAATCTGGTCTGCGTGGGCCATATCTTTCTCTTTGTACTCTGAATGTAGCGATTTCTCAGAAGAAAATGAGTGCTTTTTCCATTTTTATGTGTACTTATCTCTGAAGTAGAAGGGATAAGTCATGGCCAGAGAAGGGGCAGATTCCAGCAATACTATGAATCATTACTACACAAACTTTCTATAGTCAAACAACAGAGGGAGTACCCTGAATGCATGATTCTCTAACATCCAATCCATATCAAAAGAAACAGGCCAAACCATGGAAATTCCCTACAATGATTCAGCATCCACAGTAATATCCAAAAATAACTGGGATGTCCATATATGGCTGATTCGGGGAGGGGTGATTCTCTTGTTCAGTCTCTATAAGCAGGCCAACATCTTTTGTGGATGCCTAGGAGAAAGTACCCTGTAATGATGTAGTAGAAATAATAGAAGAAAGCTCGGCTCTAAGGCCTGGAAATGTCTTTGCCCAGATACTAGAATTTCTGCCTCCTTTTTCTCAAAACAGGCTACAATGGGGCAGGAATAGTACAGTTGTGTAAGAAAGAAGTACCATAACAGTAGACTTTCGAATGACCATTGCTGCAACAGCTGTAGCTATATGGGATATACCCTGCCAAGGATATAACAGACAGCAAGTTTCGAAAGCTTCATAACACCTTTCATGCTCCAGCTGAACTGACTAAAAGACAAGTCTGGGTGTGAATCCCTCCAGAACGCTTTAGCCAGCAGACTGAGAGAGGTTAACCACTGAAAAGACAATGCTAGGAGCAGCAAAAAAAATAAATGTCAACACCCTAGCATAAAAAAAAAACACATCAAAAAACAGGTTGGATGGAGATGGAGTGAGAGAGAGAGAGAGAGAGTTACTGCAGCAGTGATCACTTGAACATCTACTGTTATGATACGTTTTACTTACACAACTGTACTATGTTCATCATACTGATCACTGCTGTAGTAGCCTTAGCTACATTGGTAGATTTCCGTAGCTAACTACACTTGGGAGATGGCAGGAGAAGAGTCCAGGAGACTCTGGAAATGGTCTTAGCAAAGCCTGATCTGTACCAAGAGAACAAATCAAGCTTATAATGCTTTGTAAAATTATGTACAGAGAAACAAGTAGCAGCCATAGATGAAGCCACATCCCTAGTAGAGAGGGTCTTGACCATGCCTGGAATAGTTTTGTTATGGTGAACATAACAAAAGGTAATAATAGCCTTAGACAACTATTTGGAAATAGTATGTTTTTGACACAGATTATCCCATCTTTTTGCCTTCACAAGAAATGAATAATTGTTTTGCACATCTGAAAGATTCAGTTCAGTCAAGATAATACCAGAGTTCTCTGTGGACATCCAAGGTATGGAGTATCCTTTCTCCCTCAATTTAAGGGTCAGGTTGAGGAGATACATAGTTTGGTTTAAAGTAAACTTGGATACCACTTGAGGCATAAAAGGAGGATTAGTTCTCAAAGAAACCCTGTCCCTATGGAAAATGCAATAGGGTTGACTCACCATAAGAGCTTGCAACTCAGATACTCTTCATGTAGAAGTCAGATACCTTTCTTACAGAGGTCAGAGCAATCAGTAAAACTGTTTCCATGTTAAGAACCTCAGGTCAGCTAGATTAGCTGGCTTAATTGGAGCAAGTGTTAGCTTCTCTAATACAAAATTAAGATCCCAAGGAGGGACCACTGGTTTTCCTGGACGCTTCTTATACAAAACCCTTTTCAAGAACAATTTGACATGAAACTGCATTGAAAGAGGAGGATGCATGGGAAGATGCACTGAGTTGGCTAATAAATGGAACGTGACAGAGGAACAAGAAAAGGTCATAGGATAGTAACTCACACAAATATTGTAAAACCAGAGAACAACTAGCCCCGAACGGGTGCTGGTTATGTTGTAGGCACCAACTAGAAAACATTTTCCATTTGCTAACATATCATTTTCTAGTAGCAGGCTTTCTTGCCTCCATTAGTATCTGCTGCACACCCTCAGTAACCAGGTGCCCAAAAGGAATTAAGACCCTATAATCTAGGCAGTCAACTGAAGTTGACTGATGCCGGGTTTATCAACACTCCTGTTTTTGTGTGAGTGGATCCATTCTGTGTGGAAGTTTGTGGTAACTGCCCCTGGCCATTTCCAAAAGAAGAGAGAACCACAGCTGCCTATGCGAGAAGGGAGTCACTGAAATGATCATGGAGAATACCTTCTGAATCTTCAGAAGCTCCCTGGATGTTAGCAGAAAGAGTGGAAAATCGTACAGGAACATTCCTGTTGTCTTCCAGGCCTTCCTGCATGCAGTCCTGGAGCAGACTGTTCAGAGAGGAGGCAAACAAGTCTACCTGTAGTACATCCCACAGATGGATAAAATCTTAGAAGACACCCTGATCTAGTTTCTGATCATGGTGGTCTGCCCTGGTCCTGCTCAGCTTGTCTACCACAGAATTTTGCTCTGATGAAACACAGGATGCCTGTACACTGGGACTGTGCTGTGAAGCTATAGCCCAAGCTAACCTGGCTAGTCTGCAAAGAGGATATGATCTGGTTACCACTTGCTTGTCAATGTACCACATGACTATGGTATTGTCTATAACCACATGAAGACATCCTAAGGACCAAAAATGGTTCCAAGAGTTGAGTGCCTTGATCAGGGTGAGCATTGCCTTGATATTTATGTGTTTGTGCCTGTCCTTGGTGTCCCACATCCCCTGTAATTTTATCCCTCCTTAAATTGCTCCCCAAGCAAAGTCTGAAGCATGTGTAGTGGCTTGACCACAGTTATACCTCATTGCAGACTACAGGATATCCATTTTGGCTTCAGAGCAGGGAGGGAGAAGAGGAAACCTGGATTTAAGGATATCAGTTGTCTCCACCAAAGGATTTCTCTTCTGATGAACCGCAACATTGGGATTTGAAAAGATAAAGGGTGCTGATTCTAGGACTAAAGAGATTTCAAATACCACTATATCTTTCTCATGCAGTGTCTTGCTGGTGTTACCATGAGAATCATTGATGACATGAGGCCCAAAATTCTGAGGTATTCCCTTGCTGTGACCTGTTTAAGAAAAGTTCTTTGAACTGAGGTGTTTAGTTGACATCCAAGGAGCACAATCCTGTGTGAAGGAGCCAAGAAAGAGTTTTGAATGTTCTCTTGGAATCCCATCTTATGTAAGAGCTCTCTCACACAAGACAGACATCCCTGACATTCTGAAAAAGACTTTGCAAAGATAAGCAAGTTGTCTGCATATGGAAAAATGTGGATAACATGTAGCCTACAAAGAGCTATAACTGGAGTTAGACACATTGTGAATAGTCCTGGTGCAGTGGGTAGTCCAAAGGGTAAGGCAGAGAACTGATAATGTGATCCAGGCAAGCAAAGCCATACAAAGCGTCTTAAGTCTGGATGAATAAGGCTGTGATGATAAGCATCTTTTAAGTCTAGAGTTGCCAGGAAATTTGAAAGAGGAAGAAGAGGTAACAAGATTGTTAAGTGACATCATTTTGAATATGAGCACTATCACAAACAGGTTTAGGAAAGAAAGATACAGACCTGGTCTCCAAGAATTTTCTTTCTTTGGTACTATAAAAAGCCTTCTCCACCTGGGAAAGGGGAACTAGTTCTATCACTCCTTGGGACAGTATGTAATGAAGAATCGGTGAAACAAGGGTCTGATCTGGAGGATGAGGAATGTAGCCCTGGAAAGGAAGAATTTCCTCCCATTGCTATCTGTAAACCTTGATGAATGACTTTTAGACCTCATTTGTCTGAAACTATCTGTTACAAAAGAGAAAATGGAGATTTAGACCTTCTGGAAGGAAAAAAAGGGGCCAGGGTGAAAAGGATTCAAAAGGTCTCTTCAATAATCATTCAGACTTGTTGGACTGCCCTTGGTTTTGGGAGGTTCGAGACCTATTTTTGGTACCCCCTTGCAATTATTTCTTAAATGCCTGTTTACTTAAAGTTTGTTGAGACTATTTACTCTTTTTTTTTTTGCCAAAATTAGACAAGGAGATAGAAAATCCCTTGGAAAATTTGGAAAAGAAGGGCTGAAAAATCTTAAGAGATTCCCTGGATCAGCTTGCACCTTTCATCTCTCTTTTTGACGACCTCTGCCGCAGAGGCAGCAAACACTAAATCTCTTTCTAAGGGAGAATTTAAAATCCCATTTTAACATCAACTGGGAAAGTTCTGAGAATGCAGCCATGCAAGCCTCCTCAAAATGGTACCAGTGGCCATAGCCCTGGAAGAAGCATCGACAGATTCATTCACACACTGTAAGCAATGAGTAGTGACCTGTGCAACAGAAGAACCCAAGTTATTTAAATCAAAGTTTTCCTCACAAGATGAAACTGTGGATAAACCATTCCACATACTTTCACAATTTGTCATAACAAACTTTAACATACAGTGTCATCCTGGCGATTCAAAATTCTGAAAATCAAAGTTGCAGAAGTATACACTTTTCTCTCATACCTATCAATAACTTTCTCATCCATATCAGAAAGAGTAGGACTGGTATTAACTAAGTGCTTAGCAGCAGTGGGATCAACTAAAGCTATAGCTGCTGGGTAAGGTTTGGGAAAAAATTAAACGACTGAGGAACTTCATACATCCTATCTGCCTTTGTCAGGGCAACTGGCTATCAGGAAAATTGCAGGCAGTAACACACACATCCTATAAAGCTGACAGAACAGGAGGAATAGGTGCAGGTTCTGGAAAATTCTTCTGTAACAACTCATAATAGTTTCTGAGGGACTGAGAAACCTCAGTGTTTTCCCACTGAAAACACTGCCACATTCTAGCAATAGTCTCTGATACAAAGAGATATCCCCAGACAAAGAATCAGAAACTGAGCTTTTCTCTGAGTCTGAATCAGAAATCTGAGGGAAAAAATGTATCTGTCCCTGCATCCTCCTGTTCAGATTCAAATTTTTTAGTCTATGCAGGAAAAGAGGAATCCCTCTTTCTTTTACCAGAAACTTTACAAGAAGGAGCAATAGTCTGAATTAAACCCTAAGCCAGATCCAATAAATTACTCCTATCCAAAGAAATTTGAGGAGGAGAAGATACATATTTGTTTTTTTGTTTCTTTTTGACATGAAAAATGGGGCCAACTGTGTTACTAATAGCAGTAGCTGTTTTTGCAGGAATGGGCACAGCATGTTATCACAACAAGGAAGCTTCCTTATTCCCTCTCCCAGGACCAACAAGAGTGGCGCTCCCTTGCCAACTGAGGGGACCCCAACAGCCACAGAAAACATGGCTAACCCTCAGTCCATAGTGGCTGTAAGTGCTACTTGAGAGAGATATGGGGTAAAAGATTAGTGGTCTGAGGTACAACAAATGGCCATAGCAGAGTCACCCGCCTGTGGCTGAGGCAAATTGCTAGTCTGCTGCTGTGGTAAAGGCTGTTTGCTTAATTTCTTCTTTTTATAGCTAGAAGAAGAACTGACCACGGGACTGGTAGGCCATTCCATGCTCAAGCTGAAAATGGTGCCTCGTTCCTGGAGAAGACAAGCAGCAACTGCTGGTAAACACTACCAGTCCACAAAGGTTACTTTTTTGACAGCAAGACACAGTAAAATGCACTTTAAAACATTATGCCAGTCCCAGAAAAGTAAAATTAACATAATTTCTCCCCTGAAAAAAATGTTTTCAGTTACTTTGCACCACTTTTAAACTAAGAGAAAAAAAATCGAGCACTCCATTTAAAAGTACATTACGGTCTTGAGACAGTCCATTAAAACACAACATTTCTAGAAGAGGAAAGTAATAAAATACCAACAAAATTAAGAAAATGGAAGTCCTCCCCCAAAGGGAACTTATCTACCAACAAAGGAAAGCACATGCTGACCATTGATCCTGGTAAGCCTCTGAGGAGTGTACTCTTCAGTGGCAGTAAAGCTCTGACGGGCATTGTGTTCAAACCTGTCTTTAAGTAAGCTCAGCTTGAGCTGCCTGACAGTTTAGGCACATGGAAGGTGTCTTGAAGCTTTGGAAGCTGGCTGGCTGTTATATCCTTGTCAAGATAAAGGCCAAATCGCTAAGGCTACTGCAGCAGTGAACAGCATGATGAACATCTATGCTAATTACTTCCTGTGCTGGGAGTGGACATACCATAGTCTCAGTTTCAGCACGTAACTTAGAACTCAGCAGGTTTGCCATGGCTGGTTCACTGCAGGCTGATGTAGCTTTGGGCTGTCATCCTGCATAATATTTTATCACAGTACTTTTAAGTTCTCCATTTTGTCATGTTTTTTGAAGTATTTGGGAAACGTCCTTAATCTTTCATTCACCTTCATGGGAGTCTTGACAATGAAGAACTTACCAGGAAGGAAATCGGCATTCCTTGAGCCAAGGTTCTACAAACCTAAGACAAAGTTCTCCCAACTTATGATGTTCGGTCAAAGCATTCAGGTTCCAAGCAATATTTTCCTTACTAAAAGTTGTATAATGATCACATTTTAGGACATCACATTCACTGCCTAAACAGAAAAGAGAAAGTAAATGGTAATTCTCCCATAGGGACACTTGGTGATATTTTTAGAGATGTTATCTGTTACCCAAAACTACTCAAGTAAAATCAAAAATAACAACCAGACCACTCAGCAATTTATAGATTGGTTCTAAAGATGACACATAAACCAAGGAAAATTATAGACATACTCTGAATGAAATTGATAACCACTCACATCAGTGGGGGGATTAGATAGTTTATGTCCTTTACAACCCTGTTTTTGTTATAAAAGCCATGGCATGGGAGGAAACTTCACATCCTTCCTGCCTACCTAAAGATGTCTGACAGGTTTACAACAGGAAGACTGACATCACCCTGTGACTGTATCATATTATTAATGTACTGCAGCAATGATTCTTTTGATGAACATCATCATTTTCTTATAGAGCAGTAGTATTTATTCTTCAAACACTGCTGTATTTGTAGCCTATTGCTATCAAAGCTACCTCTATCAAACAGTGATCTCTGCAGTAGAGCCTGGGGTCCACATCACCAGACAATGATTAACAACTTGTAGAACTGCAACATTCAACAACTTACTCAAGAAGCAAAAAAAAAGAAGGATTATACTGCAGAAAAGGTTTAACTTAAAAGTGAACGGCTTACATATATTTCCTTTTATTTTCAGGTCAGAGAACTCTTATTACAACATTGCAAACTACTGCATTTTCTGATGCCTTAAGCAGAAAATTGTAACCATTAAGCTGGAAAGTCTGATTTTAAGCAAATAACACACACAAATATGTTTATGGCCATCGGATTTTTAAAGCATCGCTTCAGCGAAGTTGATATGACCTTAGGTGAATCTCAATAAAATGCATTAGGTGCGCTTTCTGTTCCATATTTAATGACACAGCTGAAAACCCTATACAAGAGTTCAAGTCTACTAAATTTATTTTTGTTTAGACCACCTGCTGCCCAGATTAAGGTGTTAGACTGCTGTCTACCATATTTCTAACAGAGAAACTTCAAATAAATTTCAGCTTTCTGGTTATTTTGAAACAAAAGTTTTTTTTTTATTTTTTTATTTATTTATTTTTTTTTGCTTCTGGTTTTCATTACATAAATAATTAAATGTTTTTGCTGCCAAGTTTAATTCATCTGTCAAATCACTTGTTTCAACAGCTCTAACCAGTGTTTGTCACAGGGAGTTAACTGCAGACTGCGATCATGTCTGTATAGGACACAGCATGTGACAAATTGGTAAAATGTGTTACATCTCAGATATGATGCTGCAAGAATGATGTCTAAAATCATAGAAGTGTGCCAATCTTTTGTCTTTTCTTTTAAGTTTGACAAGACTTAAGCTTTACAACTTATTTTAAAATCAAATTATCCCACCACAGCAATGCAAATTACTGTCAAAATGAAAATGACCATAAAGTCACATCTTAAAACAGAAATTAAAAACTGAACAGGCTGAACAAGGAGAAGGTCACGGTGAGCTGCCTGTCGGGTGCTAGGATCCGCCACATAACACAAGCACTCAGGTCACTCCAAGGCAAGTACAAATATGACTCAGTCATTGTCCATGCTGGTGTGAATGACCTGAGATGTACCTCCCTGGACTACATGAAAAGAGACATAGAGGAGCTCTCTGAGCATGTGGCCCAGGCCGGTATGACCCTGACCTTGAGTAGCATCTTACCCTCACCAAGAATGATGCCACAATATGAAGACAAGATGATCAATTTCAACAATTGGCTTAATTATTGGTGTCATTCAAAGGGGATCCAATGCCTGTCAGCCTGGGATGACATGCTCGACAAGCCACGATGTCGCTAGGGACGGCCTGCACCTGTCACCCCTGGGCTTCGGATATTGGCAAAGGCTCTTGCTACCCCCATAGTGCCTTTTTAGGCAAGGCTCAAAAGACAAACCCACCTCCATAGGTATCACAAGGGATAAGAAACTAAGAGTAATGCTACTCAACGCCAGAAGTCTAAACCTCAAGATGAACGCACTCTAAACTCTCCTTAGCATGGAGAAAATCGACATCTGTGCAGTAACAGAAACCTGGTTCAAGGCTCCCGAGAGCACCCCAGCACTACCAGGTTATACCTCATACCATGCTTTTCGGCCCCAAAACTTGGACCGACCCACAAAAGGAGGGGAAGTATCAATATTCGTCAAAGATACCCACACCTCCAGGTTGGTGGCACAGCACGAAGCATCAGAGACTATCCATGTGCAACTAACAGTGGGTAAAACTGCCTTCCAGTTTATAGCCTGCTACAGACCACCCTCCCTAACCCAGGAACCCCACTCGGCCTTCATGAGAACACTGGAAAATATGAAGGTCTCTCCAAACACCATTATATTGGGCGACTTCAACTACCCAAACATAGACTGGGAGCATTACTCTAGCTCCAACACCCTAGCCCAAAGGTTCCTAGAATTTATAAACTCAAATGCTATGGAACAACTTGTTACCACTCCCACAAGAGGGGAAAACATACTGGACCTGATCATCACCAACATGGGGACTCTATGCTTCAGACCAGAAGTGTATCCCTCACTGGTAAGATCAGACCATAAACTAAATTCTGAAAATCAAAGTTGCAGAAGTATACACTTTTCTCTCATACCTATCAATAACTTTCTCATCCATATCAGAAAGAGGAGGACTAGTATTAACTAAGTGCTTAGCAGCAGTGGGATCAACTAAAGCTATAGCTGCTGGGTAAGGTTTGGTAAAAAATTAAACGACTGAGGAACTTCATAAATCCTATCTGCCTTTGTCAGGGCAACTGGCTATCAGGAAAATTGCAGGCAGTAACACACACATCCTATAAAGCTGACAGAACAGGAGGAATAGGTGCAGGTTCTGGAAAATTCTTCTGTAACAACTCATAATAGTTTCTGAGGGACTGAGAAACCTCATTGTTTTCTCACTGAAAACACTGCCACATTCTAGCAATAGTCTCTGATACAAAGAGATATCCCCAGACAGAGAATCAGAAACTGAGCTTTTCTCTGAGTCTGAATCAGAAATCTGAGGGAAAAAATGTATCTGTCCCTGCATCCTCCTGTTCAGATTCAAATTTTTGAGTCTATGCAGGAAAAGAGAAATCCCTCTTTCTTTTACCAGAAACTTTACAAGAAGGATCAATAGTCTGAATTAAACCCTGAGCCAGACCCAATAAATTACTCCTAGCCAAAGAAATTTGAGGAGGAGAAGATACATATTTGTTTTTTTTTTGTTTCTTTTTGACATGAAAAATGGGGCCAACTGTGTTACTAATAGCAGTAGCTGTTTTTGCAGGAATGGGCACAACATGTTATCACAACAAGGAAGCTTCCTTATTCCCTCTCCCAGGACCAGCAAGAGTGGCGCTCCCTTGCCAACTGAGGGGACCCCAACAGCCACAGAAAACATGGCTAACCCTCAGTCCATAGTGGCTGTAAGTGCTACTTGAGAGAGATATGAGGTAAAAGATTAGTGGTCTGAGGTACAACAAATGGCCATAGCAGAGTCATCCGCCTGTGGCTGAGGCAAATTGCTAGTCTGCTGCTGTGGTAAAGGCTGTTTGCTTAATTTCTTCTTTTTATAGCTAGAAGAAGAACTGACCACGGGACTGGTAGGCTATTCTATGCTCAAGCTGAAAATGGTACCTCGTTCCTGGAGAAGACAAGCAGCAACTGCTGGTAAACACTACCAGTCCACCAAAGTTACTTTTTTGACAGCAAGACACAGTAAAATGCACTTTAAAACATTATGCCAGTCCCAGAAAAGTAAAATTAACATAATTTCTCCTCTGAAAAAAATGTTTTCAGTTACTTTGTACCACTTTTAAACTAAGAGAAAAAAAATCGAGCACTCCATTTAAAAGTACATTACGGTCTTGAGACAGACCATTAAAACACAACATTTCTAGAAGAGGAAAGTAATAAAATACCAACAAAATTAAGAAAATGGAAGTCCTCCCCCAAAGGGAACTTATCTACCAACAAAGGAAAGCACATGCTGACCATTGATCCTGGTAAGCCTCTGAGGAGTGTACTCTTCAGTGGCAGTAAAGCTCTGACGGGCATTGTGTTCAAACCTGTCTTTAAGTAAGCTCAGCTTGAGCTGCCTGACAGCTTAGGCACATGGAAGGTGTCTTGAAGCGTTGGAAGCTGGCTGGCTGTTATATCCTTGTCAAGATAAAGGCCAAATCGCTAAGGCTACTGCAGCAGTGAACAGCATGATGAACATCTATGCTAATTACTTCCTGTGCTGGGAGTGGACATACCATAGTCTCAGTTTCAGCACGTAACTTAGAACTCAGCAGGTTTGCCATGGCTGGTTCACTGCAGGCTGATGTAGCTTTGGGCTGTCATCCTGCATAATATTTTATCACAGTACTTTTAAGTTCTCCATTTTGTCATGTTTTTTGAAGTATTTGGGAAACGTCCTTAATCATTCATTCACCTTCATAAGTCTTGACAATGAAGAACTTACCAGGAAGGAAATCGGCATTCCTTGAGCCAAGGTTCTACAAACCTAAGACAAAGTTCTCCCAACTTATGATGTTCGGTCAAAGCATTCAGGTTCCAAGCAATATTTTCCTTACTAAAAGTTGTATAATGATCACATTTTAGGACATCATATTCACTGCCTAAACAGAAAAGAGAAAGTAAATGGTAATTCTCCCATAGGGACACTTGGTGATATTTTTAGAGATGTTATCTGTTACCCAAAACTACTCAAGTAAAATCAAAAATAACAACCAGACCACTCAGCAATTTATAGATTGGTTCTAAAGATGACACATAAACCAAGGAAAATGATAGACATACTCTGAATGAAATTGATAACCACTCACATCAGTGGGGGGATTAGATAGTTCATGTCCTTTACAACCCTGTTTTTGTTATAAAAGCCATGGCATGGGAGGAAACTTCACATCCTTCCTGCCTACCTAAAGATGTCTGACAGGTTTACAACAGGAAGACTGACATCACCCTGTGACTGTATCATATTATTAATGTACTGCAGCAATGATTCTTTTGATGAACATCATCATTTTCTTATAGAGCAGTAGTATTTATTCTTCAAACACTGCTGTATTTGTAGCCCATTGCTATCAAAGCTACCTCTATCAAACAGTGATCTCTGCAGTAGAGCCTGGGGTCCACATCACCAGACAATGATTAACAACTTGTAGAACTGCAACATTCAACAACTTACTCAAGAAGCAAAAAAAAAGAAGGATTATACTGCAGAAAAGGTTTAACTTAAAAGTGAACTGCTTACATATATTTCCTTTTATTTTCAGGTCAGAGAACTCTTATTACAACATTGCAAACTACTGCATTTTCTGATGCCCTAAGCAGAAAATTGTAACCATTAAGCTGGAAAGACTGATTTTAAGCAAATAACACACACAAATATGTTTATGGCCATCGGATTTTTAAAGCATCGCTTCAGCGAAGTTGATATGACCTTAGGTGAATCTCAATAAAATGCATTAGGTGCGCTTTCTGTTCCATATTTAATGACACAGCTGAAAACCCTATACAAGAGTTCAAGTCTACTAAATTTATTTTTGTTTAGACCACCTGCTGCCCAGATTAAGGTGTTAGACTGCAGTTTACCATATTTCTAACTGAGAAACGTCAAATAAATTTCAGCTTTCTGGTTATTTTGAAACAAAAGTTTTTTTTTTTATTTTTTTATTTATTTTTATTTTTTTTTTGCTTCTGATTTTCATTACATAAATAATTAAATGTTTTTGCTGCCAAGTTTAATTCATCTATCAAATCACTTGTTTCAACAGCTCTAACCAGTGTTTGTCACAGGGAGTTAACTGCAGACTGCGATCATGTCCGTATAGGACACAGCATGTGACAAATTGGTAAAATGTGTTACATCTCAGATATGACGCTGCAAGAATGATATCTAAAATCATAGAAGTGTGCCAATCTTTTGTCTTTTCTTTTAAGTTTGACAAGACTTAAGCTTTACAACTTATTTTAAAATCAAATTATCCCACCACAGCAATGCAAATTACTGTCAAAATGAAAATGACCATAAAGTCACATCTTAAAACAGAAATTAAAAATATATATATATATATATATTCCTGGAGACATCTGATGAAAATGAGCAAAGCAATGAAATGGAGGAACAACAAACAGAGCTGTGATTTCTGGAAGACTGCCAACTTGATTCCGCATGTTAAGCAGGGTCTGAAACTAGGTCATTTACATTCCAGCACAAACACATTAAAATGGATCAAAGAGCAGGAGTGTGGTAATAAATTATTAGAAATTAGAGATGTAAGAGATAAGGGAAGGCACCGTCCATGAGGTTGATACCAGGATTAAGAACAGGCCTGGGAGTCAGTACAGCTGGTTATAAAGACAGAACAACATAGAGGATTATGAGCGGGTTGCACATCATAACCTGTTTGTTGTGTGCTCAAGACATGGATGCCAAGAAACTCACGTCGAGAGTGGAGCTCAAGAGGTGAATCTTGGCATTCATGTTGAGTATGTACACAACTGAAGGTTATGATCAGAGACCAGATCATAATTCTTTATAGTGCATAGAGCTTTATCTTCTCCATGTACTACTAGTTACAATAAAAAGAGAAGAAGAAAAATACCAATTATTTTACTGACTTTCAAAGCCATAAAACACTTAGCTACTTAGTGAATGGTGTCAGAAAGGCAGTGGTGTAACACAGTCCCTTATGTTTCTACTCTCAGCTTGCCTTGCCTCTAAATTATCCAGAGTTTTGCCTCATTTGTTTGGACTCTTCCTCATAAAGTCTATGGTTTTCAGACAAATCACACTGGACTGAGGTCACTGAATAGTAACATACATTTGAGTTTCAGAGTTGGTATCCTTCAGAAATTCCAAGCAAATGCACATCCTGTTATTCTAGCTGCTTTCTAAGCTTGTAAGAGGAAGGAGACCTTATCAGTATGGACATCAGGCATTTATTTTGCCACTGTCATTTGTTGATCTTTACTGGCAGATTTTACAGTGAAGCACTGGACCCGACCTTAACAACTTAAGCAGGGATTGCTTAACATTTGTTAAGATCAAATCTCGCACCACTGTAGTGCTTAACTGCTTTGCCTTTTTCCGAATATTGGAGCATAATCACTGAGCTCCATGCACTACAAAGCAGTAGCTCTCATTCTTCGGAGTCATTTTGAGCCTTAGAAATTATATGTTCCATGATGTTCTGCAATGAAAGGGTTTGACACACTGTGATGACGTGATGCATTGCCAGCTATGCCAGGAGAAGCGGGGCAGTGGATGTGCAACATATGCCAGCATAGCTAGTTGGAGTTTTATAAAGAATTATATGTCATTTAGGTTCATATGTTGGTACTAGGCTATCAGCCCTAGGGCCTATACAAGCCTAGCCATAACAATTCCCTGGCTATTTCTTCCCACACTATTTACTTCCCTAGACCCCTGTCTAGCAGGGCAACTGACGTGATCCCCGGGGTGAATTTCCTTTCTCCCATCCAATCGTCAAGGTTCCTTTTGAAGAGGGCCAAAGAAGCACTCCGCTTGACATGTATGGGCAATCTATTCCAGAGTCTGGGGAGTATCTGGGTCAGGAACCTATCCCTACAGCATGTTTTGTTTATTGTGATGACAAGGTTTAGATCCCTGGAGTATGTGTCTCTGAGGGATTGGGATTTCTTTAAGTGCAGCATGTCCAACAGCTCTGGGTTTGACATGGCCTTGTATGTTAAGCACAGACTGCCTCTGAGTAGACGATATGCGACAGAGTATAGCTGGAGTTTTTTAAGGCGGTCAGCATAGGGCATCTGCCTGTGATTCTTTTAGTGAGGTATTTCTGCGGCCTTTCCAGTTGTTGCAGATGTCTTGAGAGGTACATACCAAACAGGGCGTTGTATTCTATAATGGGTCTAATGAGGGATGAGTACAGTGGGACAATGACCTCCTTTTTTCTGGATGAAAAGCCCTTAGTGATGAGGTGTGCCACATAGAAGGATTTCCTGACTGTTGTGGCAATGTGGTTATCAAAGGTGAGACCACTGTCCACCTGTGTCCCGAAGTCTCTTATCATACTTTTGGTGTTTAGTGTACTGCCACCTATATGGTAATTCACGGGTACATGTTTTTTTCCAAAGGGAATAACTATACATTTCTTGGCATTGAGCTTGAGCCAATGGCTCAGGCACTAAGCATCTGTTTCTGTAAGGCCCTTTTGTAGAGTATCCACATCATTTGGGGATTCAGTAATGGCTCCCAGTTTTCAGTCATTTGCATGTCAAACTGATTTGTGCAGGTACTTGTACTGAAAATGTATTTGTAAAGCTGCTTGTATTAAAAATGTACCAACAGTGGGTCCTGCTGGACAGAAAAGAAATACACCTGATTGTCATACTATACTGTAACTGTTGAAATGATTATATTGTAGCAGAGGATACTGGAAATGAAGAGGTTAATCTTAGTCCAACTAACTTTGAAAAAGTAGTCTGAAATTAAATTATCTGGTTTAGGCCATAAAGACTGTATCTTACAGTTCTGACTGCAGCCAAAGACAAAATGTCTGTGAAAACCAGGACTAGAAATCTTACTGTAATGTCCTTATGGGTGAACTAATTGCTACCCTGGAAGGGTGGAAGTTTTTGAAATGATTTTATAGCTTCCAGATGCTATAACACATCTTAGCAAAGCTCTACATGTGCTTATGGTAACACATATGTGATAGATTTTTGTTCAGTTTCTAGTAAAGGGGTAGTATGGAAACTAGAAGTCAGGTGACGAGATGTATGCAATGTCATTCTGTAATCCAGCATGGAAATTATGTTTTAATACTAGATGAGACAAAAGTCTCAAGGCAGTCTGTCACTCACCCACTTCACCTTGCCTTGCTTTAGTAAGTAACCAGGGGAAGAAGTAATTCTTTAGATCAGTCAGGAGAATATAGTGAGATTAGTAAAGTACTGTTTTTCTGTATCTGTGTGAATCTATCCATCTGTGTTGTTTTTAATATTTCCTGTGATGAAACTCTAGTGTTTATTGTAAATAGATATTTAGTATTTTCATGTTATTAAATATATTTAAATTTGTCATTGTGGCTGGTCTTTTAGGGAATATTTAAACTTTTAAGAGTACATATATTTATTTGGTGACACTGTAGCTGCTCCTGAAAGCCTTGCCGCATTGGTCAAACACTAGCATTTGAAGTAGTATTAATTTTACTCAGTATAATTGGGTATTCTTGTAATGGCCTTAGAGAAGCTGGTTTTGAAGTGTTCTGGTGGCAGCATCTACCTTACAGTCTTGGCAGAGGGAGCATAGCTGGTAAATCTGTGCCAACCTTTCACAGGTGTGTGTGTGTGTGTGTGTGTGTGTGTGTGTGTGTGTGTGTGTGTGTGTGTGTGTGTGTGTGTGTGTGTGTGTGTGAAAATCAAATCCCAAAGAATGTGTGTGTCAGCTACTTGGAACAGGGACACATAGCACTGGTTTCATGGAGAGTGTGGTAGAGGGCTTTGCTTGGAACACTTACTCGGCTGAGGACTCAACTCTACTGCTGTGATCAGTGTGGAGTCTCTCATTTGGGGCCTGGTGAGAGAGAGGGAAATGCAGACCCAGGATGGGAGTGTGTTCCCTGTGTGCTTTTAAGGGAAACTGTGCTTGGTGCAGAGAGCTGCATCTGGAAATACTGTGTGTACCTATCTTTGTTCCAATTGAGCATCCCTCACCGGTGTCAGTGGTGAGGATTCAGGCTCCTTGATTACTGGCCCAGAGTAAGGATGTCACATATTGGTGAGCAGTGGTGTGGATATTAATTGAACTTCTGTAGCCTGTAGACAGTTGTCACTGAAGGTTTGTGTACTGTCAGCAGCCACAAGGTAAACATACAGAGTTTCATTTTCACAACAATTTTATTTATTTTTGTTAGTTTAGTTTAGTCAAGGAAAGCAGGCAAAGATGTTGCAGAGGATTATGGCAAGCAGACAAAGAACCAGATGTCCAAGGCGTGTGAAGCCAAAGGACTGGTGCATGCCAACCTGACTAAAGAGGAAATTAATTCAACCTTAGTCACAGCTCAGACCAGCAACCAGGAGGATAACTAGTCAAGTGATGGGGATTTGCAATCCTCAGAAACAGGACACTTCACCTTTTCCTCAGAGGACTTAAAAATCCATCTGGAGTTAAAGACACTTGAACACGAGGCCAAACGTTTGGTGTGGTAGAGGGCTTTGCTTGGAACACTTACTCGGCTGAGGACTCAACTCTACCGCTGTGGTCAGTGTGGAGTCTCATTTGGGGCCAGGTGAGAGAGAGGGAAACCCAACCTCAGGATGGGAGTGTGTTCCCTGTGTCCTCTTAAGGGAAACTGTGCTTGATGCAGAGAGCTGCATCTGAAAATACTGGGTGTATCTATTTTCTTGCAAGTGAACATTCCTCATCAGTGTCAGTGGTGAGGATTGAGACTCCTTGACTACTGGCCCAGAGGAGGGGAGTCACACACATTCATTGTTAAAAATTGTTTGACCAATACCTTTGGGAAAGGATACTGAATAATACAGAATCATATTAATTCATCAGAACACCTCTTTAAAATATGAAGAAACAGTTAATAACCATGCTTTCAGCTTCCTAGTTGCAGTCAGCAGTAAGTGTTCCATATACTGCCCATTTGTTTCACATTGACAGAAATATAGTTCACCTTTTTGGGAATGGAAAGATGACAGGTAAGACTCTGCAGTCAGCAAAGGGAAAACTGCACCTGACAAAATTAACACTCAGGAGCAAAACAATACGTCTGCACATTCTTAAATGTTCACTTGCAACCCAACAAGACCAAAGATCCAGCACTTATAAGCATCACACTTTCCCATGGTTTGACTGCAGTGCTGCCTGCCACAGCTTATACTGATCACCAGGTATTCAGAAAAGGTAGGCTACCCAAATGAGGAATAATGTCAGTCAAGAAACAGAGATTTATGAGAGGTAAAAAAATGGAAAACCACTTCAAAACCCAAATTCAATAACAAATACAACTGTAGCTCCTTGGTGCAGTGCTGTTTTATAGTTAGCAGTTTTCTGTCCCTACATAGGTGATCTTACCAAAGTACTTTAAGGAGAATACACATGTATGTATGCTGATAATCTGAACTTACATTAGGATAACATTCAGGGAGATGTAGATATAACACAGAGGGGCCATCAATAATTTTAAGATTTGGTCTTCAAAATGCAGCTGGGGTCCATTATTACAAATTGTGAAACCATGAGCACAAGTTGCAGAAATAATTTACACTGTGAACAATAATGATGATGGTAATGTAATAAGAACAATGCTGACATTAAAAATATGGAAATTAAGCTTAACCTGTCCTTTTAAAATAAATGCACTGTGAGAACAGGAAGGACACAATAGCTGCTTCTAACTGGAAAATAAAAGTCTGCTGCAGCAGTAAGCAACATTAAACAATCATTTTTGAAATATTACATGAGCTTCTAAATGTCACACCACACAAGAGCAGGAGTTTAACAGTTTGACTTTATATAATATAAATATGTGGCACATAATTAGTATTATAAAATCAACCATATATTATTCATGTGCTCACATACAATACAGACAGGTAAAACTTTAGTTGGGGTATTGTGGGCAGTTTAAGTGGCTCCAGAGGGTTGTAATATTTGGCTAGTAGAGAGGTGCAGAGAAAATTATCTAGGATGTTTGAGGGGAGAGACAGTAGAAGATACTGTAGGGTAACTTTCAACTGAGTACATGACAGAGAGGGAAATCCAACATGGGTGTAACAATCTATCAAGTGGGAAATGTCAAGGCATATAACTGAAAAGGATAAACAAGTAGACTCATTCTTCAGGCTGCAAGCAAACTTTCAAGCTATATATGAGGAAGTATTTTTCACAAAAAAGGAATGGAATGATCTTCCTAGGTTAAGTATAAATAAGCAGATGAGCAGAGTCCATCAGGAAGCAGAGCGATAAGGGGAATGAAGCAGAAGGTGTAGCGGCACAGGTGGGTGTGGTGTAGATGCAAAATGCTACGTGTCGTAGTTACGCAGACTAGATAGAACACTTTTAAATTGTTGGGGTCTTTCTTTTTGGATTTGTTTCAGAATTTCAATATTCTGAAACATCGATCATATGGTCTCGATCATTTGAAATTCGATGTTTCAGAATTTCGAGATTCTGAAGTGAAGCTATATATATATATATATATATATATATATATATATATATATACATACATACATATATATGGATTCACTTTATATGCTCAAAATCCTGAAATATCAAATTTCAGAATCTCGAGCCCATAAAGTAGAAAGGCTAAAACATCGAACACCCAGAAGCGCGAAATTCAAAATCGCGACTTCTATACTACACACATACACACCACACACATACACATACACATACACACACCTTCCTCCCCACAAACACACAACCCAATCCTATGTGCAAGCTGCACCCCCTTGTGCCCCACCACACACCCCCTACTTAAATATACTAACTCCAAGTTCGCACTACATATACAAACACACGAAACACCACCACAAAAGCTACATCCCCTTGCACACACACACCACAGTAACAAAACACACTAACACACACTACAGCCCCTACCCAAAACCCTTAAAACATAGACACTTACCTGAATCCATGAACACAGCGCAACACCAGAACTGCTAATTCAACATCTCTGAAATGCAAGATTTTGAATTTCGCGCTTCTGGGTGTTCAATGTTTTAGTCTTTCCACTTTATGGGCTCGAGATTCTGAAATTCGATATTTCAGAATTTCGAGCATAAACGTGTTTCCATATATATATATATATATATATATATATATATATATATATATTATATATATATATATATATATATATATATATATATATATATATATATGTATATATACACCACATATAGATATACCGATGGATAGATACATACCTCTATCTTTATATATATATATATATATATATATATATATATATATATATATATATATATATATATGTATATTATATATGGGTCTACTTTACATTACCAAAAGTCCATAATGAGGAAGACGAATTCACCAAGTGAGAAATAATGTCCTTTTCCCCATTGCATTGCAATCCTGGAATTTGTATATATAGTTAGCAGGGGTGTGGGGGGCATCGCCCCCCCCCCCACCTAGGTGGGTTTCAGACAGTATGGTGTGTTGCAGTGTAGTTTTGAGCAAGTGTTTACTTGCCCTTGGAAAAACGACATGGTTTGGCATTTTAAGTTTTGTTATTCTTGTCTCTGTAAATTCGTCTTCGCATTATGGACTTTCAGTAATATAAAACATTTCTACATATGTATATTTTATATATATATATATATATATATATATATATATATATATATATATATATATCGCGGTGGTGGTGCTGCGGTAGCGTTGTCGCCTCACAGTAAGACGCTGTCCGATGGGATTCTCAGCTAGACCGTCTTCTGCGTGGAGACATGCGTGAATGGGCGTACCTTCGTTGATGGTTGTGCGTCAGGGCTGGTAACTCAGCACGTAAAAATCAACTACCAATCATTAGCGGACCGGAGTTCCGCTGTGGCGACCCCTAACCAGGAAAAGCCGAAAGAGACAACAAATATATATATATATATATATATATATATATATATATATATATACATATGGGCTACATTCATTTGATCGAAATTTCATTTGATCTAAACTCATTTGATCGAAAGTTCATTTGATCGAAAAACAGAAGCCCCCCACCTATTTTCGTTCAAAATCTGTACTTTTTGTGTTATTTTCTTTTTTTGAAGGAAACTAGGTGGGGGGGCTTCATCTCACACACCCCCTCTAACTATATATACCAACTCCAGGGTCACACAACATTGGGGAGGGGGACCAATCCCTTTTATTTGCCTTGAAGTGTACTGAATTACGGGTTGTCAGTCAAATGAAATTTTGATCAAATGGGTTTCAGTCAAATGGGCTGTCGATCAAATGAAGGTAACCCATATATATAAATATATATATATATATATATATATATATATATATAATAGATTAGATATACACACACTCATACGAACACATGGGTCTGTGACATTTGATCTACAGCATATTTCATCTATAAAAAGAGAAGTTAAACAACTGAGCTAAAACACATCTCATCGAAAATAGAACTGACTGAATCACATTTGATATAAAAATATGTAAGGCTATAGAAAATCACTGCTGTTGTGGTTTTTGATCATAGGAATTATATAAATTAGTGTTGATTAGTATTTGTACCTTGCTAATACCCACTGCTATGTCGTATCTCTGTTTCCACAGAAGTTTGTGTTTGTGTGCTAGCAGTGATTAACTATGTGAGAGATTTTCCCTTTTCTCCATAGTTCTGTGACTGTGGACTTTGTATATTTAAGTAAGGGGTGAGTGGGGGCAAAGCCTCCTCACCCACATGGGGGTGCAAAGGGGACTTGCCCATGCAAAAAAATAAATTTTGGAGAAGTATTTGCTGTATGTGACATTTTAGATATAATGTGAAACAACTAGGTGTGTTTTAGATTAAATACTTATTAGATTTTTTTTAGATATTTTGTGATTAGATGAAAAGCACCTTAGATATAAAGTAACAGACACACACAGTATTATGCAAATGCTTTGTTACATACTGCATAGATGTTAGAGAATGCAAGGACTGAAAAGCATCAGCTCTGATACCAAGATCTGAGGCACCCCAGTAGTTATATAGCCCAATAGTGAATCACTCTCTCTTTTACAAATCTATACTCACCTCTTATTGCACTTAACCTACAATATCTAGCAGAAGTTGTACACTGTTTAAATTAATTCATTTGGTCAAGGCATAGCACCAAATAATATGTGACTAGTTAGTATGCAAGTTGTGAGTGGTTTCAACAGCTCATGGGAAATATGCATTACTGCCTCAGGTTATGACTAGCACCAATCACACCAAAATAAGATTCATATTGAACAGATGCAGAGCAGAGTTATAACCACTGCCTGTCAAGGATTTTGACCATTCTGCTATCAGTCCAGCGCAATCAGTACATTGCTATCTTACCAACAGTAACTGAAGGTTCACCAAGACAACTTTGCTTAAAGACACATTTTTTTTTTCTGGTGAGGCTAATAATACCTTCATAGGGCTATTACACTTTTGCTATGTTGTTATGTCTTTCGGCTTTTCCCGGTTAGCGGTCGCCACAGCGGAACTCCGGTCCGCTAATGATTGGCAGTAGATTTTTACGTGCTGGCTTGCCGGGCCTAACGCACAACCTTCAACGAAGGAACGCCCATTCATGCATGTCGCCACACAGAAGACGCTCTAACTGAGAATCGAACGGGCAACGTCTAACTGTGAGGCGACAACGCTACCACAACACCACCACTGCAGCTATCTTGACTGCAATTTGATACCACCAATGAGACTACAGCAGCACACCAAGAAAACGACTATTGCCTGGTCTTAAAATAAGTTAACAGTAAAATAACACTTTGGTAGCTATGGCTAAAACAGTCACTCACTGAAAGGTAGGTGGCAACAGTTAACAATTCACCAGTTCTGAAGATATACTCTAATATTAATTAATAAATTACCAGCCACAAGCTGTTGAAGTAGAGCAATGAGGTTCTTCACCAACTGCAAGTAAAAGTACATCATGAAAGGTTTGAACAGTTAGTAATCAGAAAAAAACACTGTCAACCATCAGGTCTTGTGACTATCTTTAGTTGAATATTTTCTGTAACCTACCTGCTTACAGTTTTTGACAGCATTTAGCAACTGTAAAACACTCACTGGTAATGAATTACAGGCATGATTTTTCCCAGTCAAAAAAGTCAACTGTGCCATTCAGAAGTACATCGAAGGCTAAATGAACTCTCAGTAGTTGTACTTTGAACAGAGGAGCCCCAATACTTATAAAGTGTCCAAAAGGGTGTCCTGGAATAGGACAATAATGGAAAATACAATTAATGCTGTCACTGTCCTTGTTTTAAATAAACCTCCTTTCAAGATACCATGGCTTTTATTTCTTATCAGATACAGAATTCAAATATAAGCAGCCTGTTTGTTCATAGCCTCATTTAGCTCTAGAGGAAGTTGTGATCCATTTATGGAAGGTGCTTTTAAAGGAATTGGCAGGTGTAAAAATAAACAATACTTAAATTTCAGCTACGCAAGTCTGTTTGAAGTCGGTTTCCAAGCCCTAATATATTTCTAAAGCCCCCCCTCCCCCCCAAAGCAACATTCTTGTACAGAATTACACACTTTGGGCAAGACCTCTCAACCAATTCGGCACAAATTTCAACAGAATCAGGGACAAGTCAAGGAAAAATCAGGGACAATCAGGGACACTTTTAAAATATTAGTGCTATTAATTTGAAACACTGACGGAATCAGAGCATATGAATTAATACACATTTTCTGAAGTAAAAGAAGTCTATAACTCTTAATTATTGTCATTATTCATTAAGTGTAATTCACCACCTTTCCTCCAAAAGTCACTAGTTTTAGGAGGGATTAAGAGGGACAGAGCTAAAATCTGAGTCAAAATCAGGGACAGTTGAGAGGTATGCATGTTACATAATAAATAACAATTACAGGCTGCAACTAATTTGTCTAAAAATGGTACAACAGGGATATGAGGCCACACACAGACACACACACAAACACACACATGCATGCACGTACATGCACACACGTGCACACCACACACAAACACACACATGCATTTCATTAAATTAAATGTAACACTTAAAGGAAAACTACACCCTAAGCTCAACATTTTCTTTCCCTTGAGTGTGATCCACATGCTTTCACATATTAAAAAAGCATGACTTAGCAGTTTCTCCCCTTTCCTAATTAGCTTCCTCACAGTACATCATGTTGGGGCCAAAGACATCTCATGCTAATTTCTTTAGGAACTTGTGAAATTTGTTCTCTTTCTTTTGAAACATTTAATCTGTCATATCTGAAAGCCTTTTGCCAAGAAAACACACAAAAATGCAAGCACACAAAACCATGGTACCAGAAGCCTGTTTCTGTTATTTCATACAAGCTTAGGTTAAAAATCTATTCACACTCACAATTCAGAACTCTTTGACATTGTGCTGTCATATAAAGCTGCATTTTGCCTTCTGTCTAGCCACAACCCCTTTTTCTCATTTTTGCACATGGGGTTGGGGTGTCACTTCAACAAAGACAATAATTTAGAGACATTATTCACACTACTGATTGGTTAACCTGACACTCTGGCTGACTTAGGATAAGAAGACTGACTCTGAAAATCAGAAAATATCACTTTTTTAAACAAGGCTAGTTTATCTAATTTCTTTATCCTTCTGCAGGAGTTTTTTATAGGTGCTACTCAAAGGTAGAAGACAAATGTGTAAGTGTCACTGCAAAAAGTCACTGACATATTTAATAATGATTCTCTAACTTGATAGTAATTCTCACTACTTCAACTGTTAGTGAATGGGGCTGTAATTTCACAGCAGAAAAAAGACCAAATTTTATCACCCGCATCCTCACAGTGCATTACTGGCAAGAAAGTATAGTTGCATAAGTAAACTTACCATAAAAGTAGATGTTCGAATTATAACTGCTGCATTAGCCTTAGCTATGTGGGTTACATCCTGCCAAGGATATAATAGCGGGCTAATTTCCAAAGCTTCAGGGCACCTTTCACATGCCCAAACTGTCAGGCAGCTCAAGCTGAGCTGATTAAAAGATAACTGTGGGTGCCAAGCCATTCAGAGCTTACCTGCCAACAGAGACAGGAAGGCTGAACCCTGACAAGACAATGCTAGGATAAAAAAAAAAATTAAAAAAACCCCACAATCTTGTATAAACAACACACCAAACAAGGGGGGGGGGAATCAAGGGTGTGAGCAGCTACTGCAGCAGTGATCATTTGAACAGCTATTGTTATTGTTAGATTGCTTACACAACTGTACTACGTTCATCATACTGATCAATGCTGCAACAGCATTAGCTATAAAGGTACATTACCATAGGTTATTATATTTGGGAGGTGGAAGGAAAAGGGTCCAGGAGCCCCTGGAAAATGTTCCTAGTAAAGTCTGATCTAGATATAGAAAAGGAATCATGCTTGTAAAGCTTTGTAAAAATATGCAGAGTGGACCGAGATGCTGCTTCAAGAATACTTCTAGAATCCAGCCCTTTCCAAAAAGCCATAGATGAAGTCAAGGCCATGGAACAGTGGGCTTTATCCTGGCCTGGAATAGCTTTGTTGTGGTGAGTATAAAAAGAAGCTATGCACTTACCATAATGTTCAATCTGTGTTATCCATTTTCATTCTTCTTCAACTAATGGGTTCAGATCCGATCCCTTGAATCTGACTAGGCTGTTGCTAAAGTTTGTTGTGAACAAAAACTCTTGTGCTTCTCCCTTATCCATAATGCACCAACCCCATGTTACCTCAGATCTTGTTTGCTGATTTTTGCCATAAAGGAAATATTTACCATGCATAGATAAAGGAGGGGAAAATTGCACGCAGTCAATACATAAAAAGACTACATCTGGAGCTCAATATAAAAGACAGTGATGCCTCCTAAAAACTCATTCTTCCAGAAATTTGCAAAGGATGGGGTGGGGAGTTGAGGAAGAATGAAAATGGACAACACAGATGGAGCATTATAGTACATACATAGCTTCTTTATCTGATGTTGTCAATTTTCATTCTGTCCTCAACTGATGGGACAGAGTCCCCAGCTACCTAAAATTCCAGAAATACTCAAGAAAGGATGTTTCTGAGCACAGTTGAACCAAATGGTGCTATTCCTCTGGAGACCAGATCCAACTTGTAACAAGTAACAAAGGTATGGGGGAAGCCCAAGTAGCTGCTGCACATATACTGTCCATGGACATCCTGGAAAGAAAAACTGCAGATGTTGCCATGGATCTAACTGAATAAGCTTGCACTGGACGTAGTAAGGTAACACCCAATTTTTTTATAAATAAATGAAATACAATCAGTTAGCTATCTGGCTAGTTACTTTGGCTACTGTTTTTTTTTCTATTTCATGTCTGCCAAGGAAATAAACAACTGGTTTGTTCTTCTTATGTCTTTTGTTCTATGTAGGTAAAAATGTAATTGTCTGTGAACATCCAATAAATGTAACATATATTAATTTGCCTTTGTTAGTAAATTTAGGAAGAAAGCTGGCAAATTAATGGACTGGATACTGGATTCTGATACCACCTTGGGGAAAAAAGGATGCATTACTTCGTAAAGTGACTATCCTTGTGAAAAATCAAGTATGGAGGCTTTGAAGACAATGCTTGAATTTCTGAAATTTGTCTAGCAGATGTAATGACTACTAGAAAAAAATATTTTCCAAGTATGATATTTAAGGTCATACTTAGCTGCTGGTTCAAAGGGGGAATGTATAAGTGCCTGGAGTACCAAACTGAGGTCCCATGCAGGAGTAGGGTCTTTAAAAGGAGGTCTTAAAAGTACAGTGCCTCTCAAGAAAGCGCTACATAACTTATGAGAGGCTACTGAGAAACCTTCAAATGCAGTGTGAAAGTCTGATATTGCTGCCAACTGAACTTTAATGGCTGAGGAACTAGCTCCTCTAAAAAGTAGGGCCAAAAATTCAAGGATGTTATATATCAGAACAGAAAAAGGTTCAACCTGATATCGATGTTCCCAATACTCAAATCTTTTCCATTTACTGCAACACAGTTTATGTGTTGAAGGTTTATGTGAAGATAAAAATTTATGTCAGACAGGGAAAGAGAGCATAAGTTGTCTGGTTATTAATGGAATTGGAGAAGCCAGGCCATCATCCTGACATGTGATATGTCTGGATGGATCATGCCTGTCAGGTGACACAGAAGGTCTGGAGTTGGATCCAGAACTCAAGGTTGGTAAAGTAAGTGAGGCCCAAGGAAGGGAAACCAAATCTGTCGAGGTCAGTAAGGTGCAATGAGAATGACTTTCCTCTTCAATGTGGCAGCTTTCTGTCTGAATTTCTGAATTAGCAGTATTGGTGAAATGGTGTATAGTAGACCGGGGGGGGGGGGCAATCATGAAGTAGAGCATCCTTCAGTAATTCCCCCTATGGGGGGATTAGGGCAAAGTAGCTACTGCATTTGTTGTTTAGGGGGAAAAGCAAAAAGATCTCAGCAAGGCTGGCCCCACTGATGAATCATTTCCATCACATTCTTGTCGAGAGACCACTCATGTAGTAGAAGAATGCACCTGCTCAGCTTGTCTGCTGTCACACTGGACTTTCACAGAATGCGCATTCCTATGAGAAAGCGGTTGGATTAGTTTGCCCATTGCCACACTCTGAGCGCTTCTTGAGACAAGGGTAAGATCTGGTCCCTCCTTGTTTGCTGATGTAATAAACTACTGACATATTGTCCATTTTAACTGCAATCATTCCAGATGTGAGAGCATCTTGGAAAGCTTTGAACACTACAAGCACTGTTTTCATCTCTAAGACATTGATATGCAAGTAGGCCTCTTTGGGGGACCAGGTGCCTTGAACTGTTTTCCACAAGAAATGCCCCCCCATCCTAACTGGGAAGCATCCGTGGTCACTACGGCTTTGGGCTGAGAGGGAATGAACAAATGGCCTTGTAGAACCTGATCTGATTGAATCCACCACCTGAGTTCTCTCTTGCATATCTGAGTGACATGTATCAGAGTTCACATGGGTTGGTAAAGAATCGACCATTGTGTTGCTAGCATCCACTGGAGAATCCTCGTGTAAAATCAAGATAAAGGTACTAATGTTATTGCCGCTGACATTGATCTAAGAGCTTGAAGGACCAAGTAGGCTGAAATGTTGGCACTGCAGATTATTTTTCTGACCTGTGATCTTATAAGTGAAGCTATCATTGACTTTGTGTTGAAAACTGTTCCTATGAATTCCAAATTTTGAGTTGGTTCCATTTGAGACTTGTCATAGTTTATGGTTATCCCCAAATGAGAACATGTCTGGAGAACCTGATCTCTTGCCCTTATTAACTGAAGCCTTGTCGAGGTGATAATAAGCCAAGTCGTCCAGATATGGAAACACCTTGAATCCTTGCAGTCTCAAGTGAGCTGTTACAACTGCTATACATTTGGTGAACACCCTGGGGGCTGTGGTGACACCAAAGGGCAGAGCTCTGAACTGATAATAACTGGCTCCCAGATGGGTGCAAATACCTTCTGGATTGTCTGTTCATCTTTATGTGATAGTAAGCATCCTGAAGGTCTATCAATCACATCCCGTCATCCTTGTCCAGAAAAGGGAGAATGGACTGAACCATGACCATCCAAAACTTGGTGTTTAAGTTGCTGAGATCCAAAACTGGTCTCCAGTCCCCTGTTTTCTTTGGCACTAAAAAGAACCCTGAGTAAGTTCCGGATTCTATCTGGTCTGGCAGGACCTCTGGGATGACTCTTTTTTCTAGTAGCTTTTGTATTTCAGTTGCTGCTTGTTCCCTTGAGATTGAAGGTGGAAGGGAAAAGGGTATTATAAAACCTCTGGAAATAATCCTCTGCACCCAAGTATTTTTTGTTATGTCTAGCCAAGCTCTCCGGTGCAGGGATAACCGACCCCCAATTGCCTCCACAGGTAGACAATCAGGCCTCCTTTCAGGAGCACTAGTAAGGTCTGTCAAAGAAAGAATCTCTGGACCCCTGGTTTTGCAGGCCACCTCTGCCGCGAGGGTGGTGTCAACCATTGGAGTTCCCTCCTCTATCCCTGGGGGAACTTCCTCTACATGTGTCCTGGAAAGGATCTGGGATTTCTTGAACCATATCTTCTGACCACCTTGTTGATTCCTAGAAAAGGATCTTTGAGAGGCCGAAAAACATACACCCATGGCAGGTAGGGTCTTTCCATCCTTCTCACATCTGGATAATGTGTCCTTCACTTTGGGGCCAAACAAAGAAGTGCCATCAAAAAGAGCACTGACAAACGAATACTTGAAGGGCTCCACAAAATCACATAAGCACATCCAGCCATGTCTGCTGATGGAAATATCTGAACCTGCTGCCCTTGAGTTTCCTTCAGTTACATGTGAAATGAGCCTCATGGAAGAATTTGAAACAGATTGCAGGGTAGTAAGCTGAGAAGTCACGGATGATAGGACCTCTGCAGAAACAGATCCTGAGAGGGTATTTGAGCGTTCCTTAATCAAATCCCCTCTGTAATGTTGTAAAATGTGCCAAATACTTCAGCAACTTTAAGGTGAAGGTCGCAGAAGCATAGACATGCTTCCCAAACCTGTCCATCATCCTAGACTCCCTGTTAGGGGGATCAACAATGGAGCTCTGCTCAGCAAGTTCCATTTTAGTAGCTGCTGCCATGACCATAGCATCAACAGGCACTTCTTTTTCCCCAAAACTGTTCATCCACGTGTGCTGCCATAATCCTGTCCGGTCTCCTAAGTATGGGTTCAAGTGTGTCTGGTTCTTTCCATGTCCTCTGAGAGACTAACTCAATAAGCTCATTGGTGGGGAGGTAGAAGAGCCACTACTGAAAGCCTCCAGGAATACAGACTCCTTGGTTGAAGGGTTGCTGGGCATCCAGCCACCTCTCTGCTTTAGGATGTCAAGGATGTCTCCAAATGAGACATCTTCAGGGGATGACCATGGGGACCCTTCACCTTCATCAAAGTCTGTATCTTCAGTGACTAACTCCTCTGGAAAGTCCAAGTGCTTCCTCTTACACGTCTTCTTCCGAGGGACCTCCTTAGTGGGATGCTCTGGGGAAGTATTGGAAGAAATCGAGACACCTTGTTGGGAAGTCTGGGAGTCTCGGATTGGTTGTCCCTGTGGTAAAGAGTGACGAGGTTCTGAGCAAAGACACATCAAGGTAGAAAGCTTAAGATCTGAGTGGATTGGATCAGTATTTTTTGCCGAGGCAGAGAAAGCTCTCTTCACTGCCTTGAAGGCAGACTGCTCCATTAAGACCTTGGATCCAAAATGACAAAGCAATCTCTCTGAGATGGAAGCTGAAGCTGAGCTATCAAGTACAAAAGCTCCGAGACGCAGAGATGGCTCCGCAATTTCAGAGTCAACTCCAACACCTTGGATCTGACAGGGAAGCTTTGGCTCAGAGAGCTCTCAAGATTCGACTGAACCAGAGCAGTCAGAGTAAGTTTTAGATCCAAAGATACTGCTATCTTCAGATCCAAGCCAGATGAAGCAGGATAGCTCAGATCCAGGGATTCTGAGACCATCAAAGGAGACAGAGTGGGAGCTTGTAGTGGGGGTGCGGCAGAAGCATGGACCTCATGACCCGAAGGGATAGGAACTGGTAAGACACCCATCTGACTCTGCACTACTCTTTCCATGTTTTCCTCTGTCAAACGTCTGGAAGAACAAGTTGAAACACTAGATGGGGACCTGGATCCGTGAAGTTCCAAAAATGGTGAGGGCACCCTTGAGGGCACTGGATCCAAAGAAGGCGAGTATCTTGTTCTGGGTAGGTGAATAACACCTCAACCGGTTGGACTGGAAGTGGTCAGATCCATTTTTTTGTCAGATCTGAGGAAGCTGGGTCCACCAATTTTCTTCCTTTTTCAGATCCAAGGTTGAGGTCTGATCCATCTTGGCTCTTTTCTTGGATGACTCTGAAACAATATCCTTTCTCACTCATTTTTATGTTCGTGGAAAAAAAAGAGGAGATGGATAGTTTGGATTAATGTAAACTTGGATACCATTTAAGCATAAAAAAAGGATTAGTCTAAAAAAAAAACTCTGTGTGGAAAATGTAATAGGATTTACTCATTATAAGACCTGGCAGCTCAGATATCCTTCTTGCAGAGGTCACTTCAATTAGTAAAACTGTTTTCCATGTTAAGAACCTTAAGTCAGCTAGGTTAGCTGGTTCAAATGTAGCAAGTGTTTGCTTCTCTAACACAAAATTAAAATCCCAAGAAGGAGCCACTGATTTTCTTGGAAGCCTATTACTCAAAACTCCTTTCAAAACATTTTGACATGAGAAAGCACAGAAAGGAGAGGAATGCTGCAATGGCTGATAAATGAACCTTGACAGAGGAGTAAGAAAGGGCATAAGATTGTAACTCACACAAATATCGTAAAACCACAGAACAATTAGCATTGAATGGCTGCTGGTCATGTTGTTGGAGTCAACTACAAAATATTTTCCATTTCCTAATATATGTTTTTCTAGTAAAAGACTTTATTGTCTCCATTAGCATCTGCTGCATATCCTCAGTAAACAGATACCTAAAGGGAATTAATCATCCAGGCAGTCAACTGAAGTTGATTAGGTTTGGGTTGTATCATACACCCCTGACAGTATGTGAATAGATTTATTCTGTGAGGAAGCTTTGGTAATTGCCCTTGGCCATTACAAAAAGAAGGGGGAACCACTGCTGCCCGGCCCAAAAGGGAGTCATCACAGTGATCTTGGGGATTGCTTCTGAATCTTCAAAAGTACCCTGGATGTCAGTGGAAAGGGTGGAAAACCATACAGGAACATTTCTGTTTACAGAAAAAAAAGGCTGATTGTTGAGAGAGGAGACAAAGATGTCTACTTGAGGAACTTCCCAAAGACGGATTAAATCTTGGAAGACCCGCTGATCTAATTCCCATTTGTGAGGATATGCCCTTGTCCTGCTCAGCTTGTCTACCTCACAATTTTGCTCTGATGGAATGCAGGATGACTGGAGAGTGAGACTGTGGTGTGAAGCTATATCCTAAGCTTACATGGCTAGTCTGCAAAGGGGGTTTCGACCTGGTTCCCCTTGCTTGTTGATGTACCACATGACTGTGGTATTGTCTGTAATAACTTGAAGAGGTCCTGTGGACCAGAGTTGATTCAGAGAGCTGAATGCCTTGATTAGGGTAACCATCTCTTTTAAATTTATGTGCTTGTAGCTTTCCTTGGTGTCCCACACACCTTGCACTTGTAGCCCTTCTGAAACTGCTGCCCAAGCAAAGTCTGTGACTTCTGTGATGACTGACTTCATTGGAACAGGAAGGGAAAATGGGAGACTCAGATTTAAGGATATTACTGTCTCCACCAAGTGATTTCTCTTCTGACAAATTCCAGTACTGGAATTTGAAATGACAAAGGAAGTTGGTGCTTTGATAAAAGAGACTTCAGATACCACTGTATCTTTCTCATGCTGTGTCTTACCAGGGGTATCATGAGAATCATAGATGCCATGAAACTCAAAATCCTGAGCTATTCCCTCACAGTGTTTTCACCTTAAAAACAGATCAAGATATACATCTATTTTTTTCCTATGGAAAACAAACTCTTTGAAATGAGGTCACCAGCTTGTGTAAGAGATCTCTCATGCAAGTGAGTGATTAATGGCACTTTAAAAAACACTTTGCAAAGATAAGCAAGCCATTTAAATATGAAAAATTTTGGTTACTCTGTAGCCCACAGTGGGCTATAAAAAGAAGTTATGTACTCACCATAACGTTCCATCTACGTTGTCCATTTCTATTCTTCCTCAACTCTTGAGTTCGGATCTGATTCTCAGATCTGACTCTGCCACTTCTACTAGCTAGTGGATTACTGAAAACTATCAAGCTCCTCCCTTTCCCATAATACCCTAGTCCCTAACATACCTCAGATCTGTTTGCTGCCCTTTACATCCATACATCATTGCAAAGGAATAAAAATATCAAGCCAACCAGCAATAAACTAAGAATTAAAGGAAGGAACAAGGTTCCTTCAGCACCTTCAATCTCTCCAAAAGAATAACTAGGAAGGGGTTGGTGGGAGGGTAACTGAGGAAGATTGAAAATGGACAACACAGATGGAACATTATGGTGAATACATAACTTTTTTATCTGATGTCAATTTTCATTCGTTCCACAACTCTTCAAAGTCTCCAGCTACCTAAACCCCAGGAGGGTTCTAAGAAAGAATATTCCTGAGTACTGTTGAACCAAACACTGCTCTACCCCCAGAGACCAGATCTAATTTATAATCAGCAATAAAAGTATGAGGATTGGCCCAAGTTGCTGTTCACAAATATAATCTAGAGAAGCTCTAGACAAAAAAGCTGAAGAAGTAGCCATAGATCTTGTGGAATGTGCTCTTGGTGGTGTGGGTAATGGCATGTCCAGTTTATTGTAAATAAAAGTAATAAGATCAGTCAACCATTTGACTAATGTTATTTTTGAAAACTGATTTTTCCAATTTTGAATCTGAAAAGGATACGAACAATTGTTTATCCCCCCCAAAACCTTTCATTCTATGCAAGTGAAAACATAATTTTGAACGTCCAATAGATGTAACATATACTCTCCCTTATTGGAAAATTTTGGAAAGAATACTGGTACGTTGATGTTTTGATTCATAAAAAATTGTGCCGCACCAGATGTCACTTGGACTGAAAACCAGGTTTAATATTTAAAAACAATAGAGTTTACGCTCTTTCATTCCACTCAGTTCAAAAAGGAACTTGGTAAGCTTTAATAAACATAGAGGAGTTGTATAAATGTAATATATTTATTAAAGCTTAGCAAGTTGTTTTTAATACAGTATGCTACTAAACTTTTGTTGCATTTTTTATATATTTTTTGTTTTGTAAATGCTGTCACTTTAAATGGAATAGGGCTTGGCACCTTTAAGGTTATATAATCCACCAAAACAGTTTCTACTTTGTTTCTGAAGAAGTTTCTGTTTGATTTAATTAAATAGAATGAAAGTGCTTAAACTCAATTGTTTTTAAATATTAAACCTGGTTTGCAGTCCAAGTGATATCTGGTACAGTACACTTTTTTGTTTTTTTGGTTACCTTGTTTTGTGCTGTTGGTTTTTGCTGTTTATCTATGGTTTGATTCACATTAGATTTTAACACCACCTTAGGAAAGAGGAATGGTTGGTTCTTAAGGATACTCTGTCTTTATAGAAAATCAAGTAAGGGGGCTTAGAAGACAAGGCCTGCAATTCAGAAACCCTTCTGGCAGAGGTAATTGCTACTAAAATTGTGTTTCATGTTAAATACTTTAGTTCAGTCTTAGTTGAAAGTTCAAATGGAGACTGGGTTAGGGCTTGCAATACGACATTTATATTCCAGGGAGTAGGATCTTTAATAGGAGGTCGTAGGAAAAATGTACCTCTTAGAAAGGCTCAACAAAGTTGGAAAAATGCTAGAGATGAATTATCTATTCCAGCATGAAAGTTGGAGATGGCAGCTAATTTCACCTTAATGGTAGAAGAGCCAGCTCCTTCATTGTAGACTGATGCTAGAAATTCAAGAAGTTTATACAGACCGGAGCAAAGAAGGGATCTAATCGATTCTGTTGTGCCAAAAATACAAATCTTTTCCATTTACTTTTGTAAAGTTTTCTGGTGGAAGCTTTGTGAGATTATACAAGAATATGATGAAATGGTGAGGACAGCCTGGGCTGTCTAGCAATCAAAGGAAGTGGAGAAACCATGCAGTCAATTTTAGGCCAGGAATATCTGGATGAAATGAGTCTGTCGGGTGAAACAGAAGGACTGGACTTGGATCTAGAAACCAAGGGGAATGAAGAAGTTGAGGTCAAAGAAAAAGAAACCAAATCTGACAAGGCCAATAAGGGGCATTGAGGATTACTGTGCTCTTTAATCGAGATGTTTTCTGATGAAATTTGGGAATTGCGGGGGTAGCCATAAGGGAGACTGGGGGTGAAATTGTGAAGTAGAGCATCTCTCAGTGATTCCCCCAGTGGGAGGATGGGGGCAAAGAACCTGCTGTACTTGTTGTTAAGAGGAGATCTGAAAAAGTAGCAGCACAGTTGACCTCTTTGATGGAAAATTCTCTTCGCCGCCTTTATATTAAGAGATCATTCATGAGGCATCAAATGGACCTGCTTAACCTGTCTGCAATCATGTTGGACTTCCCCAGAATGTACATTGCTATCAGAAATCAACTGGATGAGACTGCCCATTGCCACACTCTTAAAGCTTCTCAACACAGGGGATAAGGTTTGGTTACCCCTTGTTTGTTGACGTACTAGACCACCAAGATACTGTCTGTTTGAAATGCAATAGTCCTGGTGGGGAGAGAGTCTTGGAAGGGATGCAATGCTAGGGGTAACAGCTCTCATCTCCAAGACATTGATATGTGTGTTGGCCTCTTCAACTGACCATGTACCTTGGACTGTCCTTCCCAGAAAATGCTCCTCCCTCCAGCCAATCAGGGAGATGTCTGTGGTCAGTATGGTCTTGGGTTGGGGAAGAACAAAGGGACAACCTTCCTGCACTGGACTTAACTGTATCCACCACAGGAGATATTTTTTGCAAGCTTCCAGATATCTTTATCTGACTGAACAGAGGATGGTAAAGAATGGACCACTGAGTAGCTAATGCCCATTGAAGTATTTTCATCTGGTACCTTGACAACGGTATTAGAATGATTGCCACTGACATGGACCCTAAAGCTTGAAGGGTTAATTGAGCTGAGAGAGAAGAGTTTTAGATGATTTTCCTCACCTGGAACTTAACAGTGTAAACTTTTGCCAGATGGAGAGATGTTGTTCATGTGATCGTGTTGAAAGAAGCACCAATGAATTCTAATGTCTGAGCTGGTTCCAGATGAGATTTGTTGTGACTGATTGAAATACTCAGATGGAAGCATGTCTAGAGTACATAATCTTGGGCTTGTATCAGTTGATATCTTGTCAGAGTGGTCATGAGCCAGTCGTCTAGATACAGAAACACCTGGAATCCTTTTAGTCTCAAGTGAGCTGTCACTGCTGCCATACACTTCGTGAACACTCTGGGGACTGTGGTGAGACCAAAGGGCAGAGCTCTGAATTGGTACTGACTGGTTCCCAGCCGGAAGCACAGATATCATACGGAACATCTGTTCATTTTGACATGAAAGTACACATCCTGAAGATCTATTGGGCACATCCAATTGTCCTGATGCAGAAAAGGCAGAATGGACTGAATTGTGATCATTCAGAACTTCATGTACTGAACTGACTTGTTCAGATTGCTGAGATCCAAAATTGGTCTCCAGTCCCTGTTTTCTTTGGCACTAAAAAGAATGTTGAGTGGACAGTCGGGCATCCTTTCAGGAGTGCTGACAGGATCCATCAGAGAAGGAATCTCTTAATGCCTGGTTCTGCCACCACCCACCCCCCACCCCCTGCCATGAGGGTGGCATCTCCCATTAGAAATCCTCCTTCTGCCTCTGAATGAACTATCTCCATGTGGGTCTTGGAAGGAACCCTGGGATTTCTTGAACCACATCTTTTGACCTCCTTGTTGATTCCTAGAAAAGGTTTGTTGAGAGATCAAAAAATGTATGCCCACAGCAGAGAGGTTTTTACCTTCCTGCTCACGTCCGGAGAGTGTGTCTTTCACTTTGGGGCCAAATAGGGAACTTCCGTCAAAGGAAGTATTGATGAAGGAAGCTCTGAAGGATTCTACAAAGTCACACAAGTGTATCCATCTAACCGCCTGATGGAAATACCTAAACCTGCTGCTGGTTAGGTACCTTCTGCTGCATGAGAGATAAGCCTCATGGACAAATTGGAAATGGACTGAAGGGTAGGCAACTGCAAGGTAACAGAGCTCTCTACTTCAGAGCATATGGTCCCAGAGAGGGCTGTGGTAAGCTTTTCAATCAAATCTCTCCGGAGTGTTGTGAAGTGTGCCAGATAGTTCAGTGATCAAAAGGCAAAGGTCACTGAAGCACAAACATGCTTCCCAAATCTGTTCAACACCCTAGACTCACTGTTAGGTGGGTGGACAAAAAACTGTTCTGCTAGCTCCTTCTTGTTGGCTGCCACTATGACCATGGCATCAACTGGTACTCCTTTGCTCCAATGGATTCTGTCCTTACCTGGTGCCAGAATCTTGTCTGGTCTCTTGGGTATTGGCTCAACAGTATCGGGCTCCTTTCACTCGCACTAAGAAGTCAAATCAGTAAGTTCAGCAGTGGGTGGAATCACCCAGAAGGTAGACTGGCCAGCACCAAAATCCTCCAGGAATACTGACTCCTCTTGGGAAGGGTTGATGGGAGACCATCCACCCTTTGCATTAGGAGTTACAGAATGTCTCCAAATGAGACGTCTTTGGGTGGTGATCTTGGGAACCCTTCTCCTTCATCAAACTCGGGGATGTGCCTCTTTTTGCACTTTTTCTTCCTTGGAACTTCTTCAGTGGGATGCTCTAGAGAAGTGTCAGAAGAAATCAGTATACCCTGATGGGTATCCTGGTGGCTAACTTGGGCTGGCTGTCCTTGTGGTAAGGATGTTTGAGGCTCAAGATGGAGAGACAAATGGCTAGGGTGGTCGGAGCCGAAGAAGGTGGAGAAGTTCGAGCTCTAGGGATAAAGAAAGCTGTCTCCACTATTTATTATTTAGTTATTTATTTGTCATTTGTTAACTGGGTTAGTCCAACTGAGCCAATGGCCCATTTTCAGTGGAGACCCAAGGAGAAAACCTCCAGACAGTAATTACAAAATTACAAGAAAGAAAAATATCTGACAAGGAAGTTTTATGCAAACATTACAATAATGTGCTTTACATGAAGACATTAGAAATTTACAAAAGGCCTGAGAATGAAGTTTACATAAACATTACAATAATGTGCATAACACGCAGCACAAAAGTTAAAAAAATGTTTTACTCAATTAAAAGAGAAATATATGCAAATGAGATAGGACACTTGCAACAGGTGGGTGTTAAAAGTGTGAGAGACACTAAGGTGGTAAGGTGGGATTTAAGTATGATCATTCAAGTGACAGGTGTTGGCATTTAGGAGAAAAGTTTTAAGTTTGGATTTAAAGAGATTTATGTTAGAAATGATTCTGTTGTTAAGGGGGAGTTTATTCCATGCATGGGATAAACTACATTTGTAAAGAAGTTTACCAATGTTTTTGTTTGGTTTCTAGGTGTCCAGAAGGAGCTGGTCAAAGCTGCAAAGAGTTCTTCGAGGGGTATAATGTGATATTCGTGAGGATAGAGCAGTTTTAAGAACAGAGTATAAGTCATTTGCAGCTGGGAGAGAAGCAGGTGATGGGGAAATCAAGCAACTGGAGTTGTTTTAGTGCATGGCAGTTATGGGATTTGTAGGGTTGGTTACTAGCAAATCTTGCAACATTGTAGCATGACTGACAGAGTTTTGCCAAAAGGGTAGATTGTAGATGTGAAAATATTGAAGAGGCATAAAGTAGACACGGAAGGAAGAAGGCCTGAGCTAGTTTCTGCCTAAAAGCAGGGGTTAGGTATTTTTTATGCCTGTAGAATAGATAGAATTTTTGACTGGTCTTTTTAAAACAGTGCTGAATATGGGTATCAAAATTTAACTGATCATAGAGAATAACACCAAGAAGTTTAGTATATGGGTCAGGTTGTATGACAGTATTGTCGAGAGAGGAGACGGTGGAGATTGATTTGGGGTTAGGAAGGGTTTTCAGAGAAAAGAGTAATAGCTTTGTTTTTTTGGGATTTAGAATCAGTTAGTTGTCGGTTATCTATTTTTCTACAGATAGGAAGCTATGTTGAGTAGTAGAGAGGAGGTTAGAGAAACTGTCATGTTGAATGCTGAATGCCTAGGAGACAAGGAAATTTATAGCTCTGAAAGAATATGCTTATGGGCTCCTCCCAAAAGGCAGAGCATTCAAAGAGGGAGTCAGAGCTGAGCTAATACCGAGGCTCTGAGGGGAAGAGATGATTGTGACAGCTTCGGAGTTGACTCCAACACCTCGAATCCAGTGGCGACGCTACAGCACCGAGAGTCATCTGGGTCTGAGGCACTCAAAAATGCCACAAGAGTCAAAGATACCAGCATATTTGGTTCAAATGTGAATGACTCTGGAATCTTCGGATCTGACAACACTCGATACCATAGGTTGGATCAGAGAAAGAGCAGTCAAGGGAAGTGTTGTACTAACTAAGGTCTCTAGCCCCGATGGGGTCAGAGCTGAAAGAACTCCCATTTGTATCTGCATCGAGAGGAACTTTCTCATCATCCTGTCCACAATGGCTTCAGTCATACTTTGTGAAGAGCAAGTCAAGTATGCTGTGAATGACGGCCTAGAATGGTGGTGTCTCTGAGAATGCTCCAAGAAGGTGGATGTCAGCCTAGAGGTGACAGGATCTGGACACAAGAGTGGTGATCGGATCTGAGGTGTCTTTTCTTTTTGAATCCGAAGATTTAGACATTTTCGCTGGAGGTTCTGAAATCGGAGCCAATGAAGTCATAAGCCCTGGAGAGCATTTTCTGGAGTCTTTCTTTTCAAACTTCTTAGGAGCTTGAGCCCCAGAAAATGTTGGTGAAGCAGAAGATTTAGAGGGCAGCAAGTCTCTGAGAATAAGTTTATTCTTGTGGTCTATAATGGCCCAAGCATTAAAATCCTTACAAATGTCACAGTTTGAATCAAGGTTTGAAATGCCTAGGCAATAGACGCATTCAGAATGTACATCGGAAAGTGTAGTTTTGTGGCCACAGGCAGAACATTTTTTGAAACCTGAGGACTTCTCTGACATTGTAACTGAGATAAAGAAACAACATTAGAATAATAGCCAAAAGGCCAAAAAACGAAAAAGATGCGATAAAGATTTGTTGTTTTTTTGAATAGTTATAAATATGGAAATACAACAATATACCAACTATGGTAAATAAAGGGGAACCAAAAAGGTACAGAAAGGACCACCAACAAGGGAAAAGAAATCTAGCAGTACACAAGTACTTCAAAAGAAATAGAAGGAAGGACATGCTAGAAGAAATAAGGGATATATAAAGATATAGCTATAGATACAGCTATAGATATAGTTACAGATATAAATAGAAAAGTTATCAAACTCACTGTATTCCCAAAAAGAAAATATTAACTCGAGAGCTGAAAAGTGACCATGTCTGTACTCTAAGGCAGCAAACAAGATCTGGGGTATGTTAGGGACTAGGGCATTATGGGAAAGGGAGAAGCTCGACAGCTTTCAGTGATGAGCTAGTAGAAGGGGGCAGAATCAGATCTGAACCCAAGAGTTGACAAACAAATGAAAACTGACATCAGATCTGTAGGTACACTGTTTGTGAACACTCTTGGTGCAGTGGATAGTCCAAAGATAAGGTAGTGAACTGATGATCTGATCCAGACACACAAAACCTTAAGAGACGTCTGAAGTCTAGATGAATAGGGATGTGATGATAAGCATCTTTTAAATTTAGTGCTAACAGAAAACTTGAATGAGGGAAGAGAAGCGACAGACTATGAAGTGACATCATTTTTAACTTAGGCACTATCACAAACAGGTTTAGGAAAGAAAGATCCAGAACTAATCTCCAATCATTTTCTTTCTTTGACACTAAAAACATCCTTGAATAAAAATACTTCCCCACCTGGGAAGGAGGAACTGGTTCTATCTCTCCCTGGGACAGCATGCGATGAAGGACAAGTGGACATAAAAGAGTCTGATGGATGAGGAATACCCCCCTGTAAAGGAGGAATTTCCTCCCACTGCCATCTGTAACCTTGAAAGATCTTCAGAACCCATTTGTCTGAAAGTATCTGTTGGAGGTTTCAGACTTTAAGGAGGGAATAGGAGCTTCCAGGGCAGAGGGGAGGTCAAATGACAACAGTTATTCTAACATGTTGGATTGTTGCACTGACACACACATCCTCCATAGCTGGCAGAACTGAAGGAATAGTGAAGGAGACTCATACCTCTCAACTCTCCATTGGTTTTTGGAGGTTTCCTGACTTCTTTTTGGATCCCCTTATCATTTCTTGTTAAATGTCTATCTGCATTTTGTTGAGACTGTTTATTTTGGGAGGGGGGGGGTGCCAGTACTGGATGAGGGGATAGAGAATCTCTGAGAAAATTTGGAAAAGGAGGGCTGAAATATCTTAAGAGATTCCCTGAATCAACTTACCCTTGATCACACTTTTTGATCACTTCTGTAGCAGACAAATCAAAAACTAAATCTCTATCTAAAGGAGAATTTAAAATGTTATTTTATACATCATCTGGCAGATTCTGAGAATGCAACCAGGCAAACGTCCTCAAAACAATACAGTGATCATAGCCGTAAAAGAAAATCAGTGGAGTCATACATGCACCACAAATAATGAGTAGTTACTTGTACAGCTGAAAAAATAAATAATTTATAGCAGATTTTCATCACAGTAAAACTACAGTTAAAACATTCCTCACACTTTCACAATTAATCAGAATAAACTTTAACATATGAGCCTGACAATTCAAAATTCGCAAACTCATAACTGCAGAAGCATACAGGTTTTCCCCAATATTTACCAATAATCTTCCCATCCTTATCAAAAAGAGTAGGATTGAGATTAACTAAATGATTAGCAGCAGAAGGATTATCTAAAGTTATAACTGCTGGGTCAGGTTTGGGAAGAGTATATAAAAACTTTAAAGACTGAGAAACTTTATACATTTTATATGCCCATTTAGGGGCAGCTAGCTATCAGGAAAATTGCTGGCACTGACACACACATCCTCCATAGCTGGCAGAACTGAAGGAATAGTGAAAGAGACTCACACCTCTCAACTCTCCAGATTTTTGCCTCATATTTATGGTCTATTCATCATAAAATTTATGGTTTTCTGGCAAATCAGTGGGATGATCTGAGGAATGAAGTAATTAAATAATGACATACACTTGAGTTTCAGACTTCAAATCCTTCAGAAAATGTATGTTAACAAAATCCCTGGTATTCCAGCAACTTTCCAAGTTTATAAGAGCAATATTTAAAATCTGCCCCTATTTTTGGGCCTTTGTCCCCCCATTTTGTCAGGCTTTGTCCAGATGTCGTGCAGTAAGAAGTTGAGATGTATGGCAAAGGTTCTGGACATTCCTTCTGTACTGCTCATAGTATTTTCTGAGGGACCAAGAAACCTCAGTGTTCACCCACTGAAAACACTGGCACTTTCTGGAAATAATCTCAGAGAAAGAGAAAACACCATAGGGAGAATCGGAAACCGAGCTCTCCTCTGACTCTGAATCAGAAATCTGAGGAGAAAACACTGTATCTGTCCCTTCATATTCCAGTCCAGATTCAGAACCATGAATTTCTTCAGGAAAAGAGGTATCCCTCTTTCTTTTACCAGAAACCACCTTACAAGAAGGATCAATAGACTGAATTAAACCCTGATCCACACCCAGTAAACTACTCCTGTCTAAGAAAATTTGAGGTGGAGCAGAAACATGTTAAGCTTTCTATTTCTTTTTGACAGGAAAAATGGGGCCAATAGTGTTGTTAATGACAACAGCAGCTTCCTCAGGGATGGGCACAACATTCTGACAAAGCAGAGAAGTCTTCCCTGTTCCCACTTCCCGGACCAATAAGAGTGACTCTCCTTTGCCCACTGAGGGGAACCCAACAGTTGCAGAGGAAGTTGCTAACATCATGGTCAATAGTAGCTGTAGGCTTCTGGGGTAAAAGATAAGTGGTCGGAGGAATAAGCAATGGCCATAACACAGTGACCCACCTGATGCTGAGGCAAACTGCTAGCCTGCTGTGGTTGCAAAGGCTGTTTGCTTAACATTTTATTTTTGTGGCTGGAAGAAGGCCTGACCATGGCACCGTTAGTTTTTTTCCATGATTAACCTGAAAATGGTACCTCTTTCCCAGGCAAAACAAACAAAAAATCTGGGTAAAAATTGTTTAAAAGTCATTTTTTTCACATAAAAATAATGTAAAAAGTGCTTTGCCAGCTCTAAAAAGTAAAATAAACACCATTTCTCCACAGAAAAAAAAATAGTTTTCCATTACTTGAAACAACTTTTAAACTGATAGGAAAAAAAGTGCACTCTTGTTTAAAGGCACAACACAGTCATGTGACAGTCCATTAAAACACAAAGTCATAGCTTAAAAATAACTTTCCTGAACAGGATAGTACTACAAAGTATTAGCAAAGTTAATACTATTAGCAAAGTATTAACAAACAAATATATATTCTTTTAATGGAAGGTTTTCACCTAGAGGAAATTATCTGCCCAGCAAAGAAACTGCAGAAGCTGACCGTCCATCCTCAAAAGCTTCAAAGAAGTGCACTCTTCGCTGTCAGGAAGGCTCTGAATGTTTTGTTGACCAAACATGTCTTTTTAATCAGCTCAGTTCAAGCTGACTGATGGTTTGGGTGTGTGGAAGGTACCCTTATATTTTGGAAGCTGGCCAGCTGTTATATCCTGTGCAGAATATAACCCAGTAGTGCACAACCTTTTTGTGGGTAGGGCCACTACATGAATTCTTAATGCATCTGCGGGCCACCTCAAAACATAGTAAGTCGTTACGAGTTAACAATAGGTACAGTTGACTGGCATTTTTACTTAAGACAGCAGTCATGAAATTGCCTGTTTTCTACATCAGCTTTGTGTTTAACTTTATTCTGGCTTGCAGCCATGACTTATTACAAACTCTTGCAGAAAGTTACTACTGTTTACAGACTACAAGTTATAAACAACAAAGAACAGTTACTTCTGCAGCTAAAATTAGAGGTGTGCAACTTCAGTCAATTAGGAAAGTAAGCATGTGCTGGAAAGTTTGCGTGACTGGAGTAAGGCATAGCATTTTTTCTGTTTTTTAAAAAATGTTTGGTTACTCTCTGGGGGCCGGATGGTGTTGCATCGAGGGCCGGATTAGGGGCTGGGCCCAGACATTGTGTACCACTGTCATAACCCATATAGTTAAGGGTACTGCAGTATTAATTCACATGATGAAAATCTATAAATATGGCAACAAAGGAAGTGCCAGCAACTTAGGTTGCCTGGAAATTATTTATTGAAATTATCAACATATTTTTTTGTACCATTTAAAAATAATCACCAAAAAGAGCATAAAAGCTGCAAAAGAGATGGATAAGACATGAAACCAGGAACATCCTCACCAGGCAAGAGTAAAACTAACAAAAAATATTTACAAATAAAAACTGCTGCTCACAAGTGTTGAAAATAATCTATTTTATACAATCCTACGGATTCATCTCTCAGTATATGTGTATATACATACATACCTCTACAGTACATATTCCGCTGCTTTCCTAAAAGAAAGACTTTTTATAACACATTTTTAATACAATAGCTTACACTCAATTATATGGTCACAATAATAGTTTTGGTCTGTATACCATCTGTTCTCCTGCATCAGTATCTAGAATACAGATTGCAACTGGAGACTTTATGAAGTGCTGACATACCAGAGAGGTTGAACAGTATTAAAACTGACTCAATAGTGTAGAAAGAATGCTGAAAGACATAGGAGATCAAATGTACTGTCAGAAAGTATAAGCTAATATGGACAGACACCTCCCACGACACACACACACACACACACACACACACACACACACACACACACACACACACACACACACACACACACACACCAACTTGTACAACAGCAAGCTACACTATCAAAAGAATAAAGTTGAATTGGGGAGTGGTAGTTTAACATAAGATCTCACAGTGGCAATTCACATTACAAGGGTGTCCAAAGGAAAACTTAATACATAGACATTTAAAGCACAGACTAATGGGAGGGTCACCCTACCTCAAATACTGTGTCTGATTTACAAGAGACATTTACTGCATAGATCATTAAGGAGGGCTACCACATCTCAAACACTGTGTCTGATTTAGGAAGCAGACTTAGCATGGACACTAAACAGAAGGAGATAGCACCCAGGAAGGTAGCCACAATAATGCCAAAATTATAGTGAAAGAAGCATACCTAGAAGCATACCAGAAATATGTTTACTGATGTATAAAATTTCATCAAAAAGCAGTCTAGGCTTTTTGGTTAGTAACAAGTGAACCACAGGCCCAGGGAAAATTATAGAGGGCAGTGTTTCCCATTTGCTTGGCCATGTTTATTCTGTATGCAAAATTTATTTGCATGGAAATTTGTGTCTACTGCTCTCCTCTTTAAATGCAACTGTTCACACACACTGTCAGAAATTAGACTGTCCAAAGAAAGTATCAAAATAGCTACAGCAAGCATTTCAAAGAGTCACACTGTATCAATAAAGTTTGAAAAAGCAGCTGACACCGTGAAATGAAAATGCAACTTTCCACATATATAGAAAATACATGGATTACAGCTGATGGTATCAGATTGCAAAGAAAGAGTATACTAGCTAATCTGAAAATATTTTTGTGGAAATCAAACAAAATAAAACCAGTTCCACTGCATTAGGAATTCCATGGGCCTAATGATTTCCTTCTCATAAATGTCTCCTTGTTTAAGATTTACATGATCCTCAATAAATCTTTACGCTGCATCCTGAACCCACAGTCAATACTGTTCACCAAAAATTTAGAACAGGCCCTAGGGTAAATGATTTCTTAGTAAATAAAGCACATTTGATGAAAGTGAGATAGTCACATTTAAACACTGCTCATGTATGTGATGTCCAGTAGTGCTTATGTTGTTGTTGTTTTTCTTTTGGCTTTTCCTGGTTAGGGGACGCCACAGCAGAACTCAGCTCCGCTAATGATTGGCAGTCGATTTTTAGGGTGCCAAGGTTCCAGCCCGACACCCAACCTTCAACGAAGGTACACCCATTCACGCATGTCTTTTGAATGCCACTCAACCACGAGGAGAACATGCAGACTCCCCAAAGAAGGCGCTCCAGTCGAGAATCAAATGGGAAAACCTCTTGCTGTGAGGCGACAACGCTACCGCTGCACCACCGCAGCTTCCAGTAGTACTCTACTAAAACCAATCTAGCAAGGTTTAGGTGACTCCAAACTGCCTTGGCATATTAACTTTTCAGACTCTAAGCAGAACATTTCACTGTAATACCCTTGACAAGTTTGGATTTCTCCCAGAAAAATCACAGACAGCATTCGGTTCACCTATACTTCAGTTACACCTGGAAAACGTCGATTAACAGCTGCAGAAGTACTTAGATGTAGGGTGTTCAAGCTGACAACAAGTTGAATGTGTCAAGACGGCAGATGGAATTTCATTTCAGAATGATCAAACTCACAATACTGTCATATCAGAACAATGAATGGAAATAACAACAATGCATTATGGTGCACACTCCAACCTTTATCACCTCTGAATCTGCATATTTCTTAATTTTGCAAACAAGGTACACTATGCAACTGTTTTCTTCCTTAAACATATAGATATATTATTTTGTTAAGATTTGTTAATCAAGTAGGAGAGAAGCCATTCATACCCAACTCCCTCTAACAAATAACGGAATGAAATACATAACATTTATTTTCCTGACTTAGCATAAATATCACAAGAAAATATAAAATTTGTTTTCCAGCCGTAAGCTCCAGCCATCCACTTTCTAAATCTAATTTCATGGTGGGAGCTGTTTTTGTATCAAATTAAGCTTGGCAGACCAGACTTCTGTATTCCCATCAACAGGCCCTATCTCAATTGTGGTTTCTTCAGGTGTTTTTAGATATGATGAGATATAATCTCTGTATGGTGTCCTGGAACTGCCTCAGGTCCTCCACCCAGACAGCAGTGCTTGTCACTCCTTCTGCAGGAGTCACTTGAGGGAACAATGGCTCTATTCTAAGATCCTTTCAGCTTACCCAGCTCCTCACTCTGTCACAGAGGCTAAGTGCAGCAACTACGTGAAGGAGCCTCATTTCAGATGCTTGTACCTGCAATTTCATCAATTCAGACACTGCTTAAAGCTGGTGACCACAGCCAGACTGGCAGTGTACAAGGATAAGGAAATGACAACTGCCTAGATGACCTGTGTTCAATTAGAGGCTCAGGCAACTGATAAAGCTAACAAGGAGGATGGCCAGTGCCTATACTGGGGAGAAAGACGTGGCTCACATCTAGCTATGACTACCACTCTAATGTCAAAGGACTGAGGTCACAGGGAATTGAAAGCAGGAGCTATTATAGAGAAGGGCATGCACTGTAGCCACCCAAGCAAGTGATGGTAGCTCCTGTCCTAGATGTGAAGGAGTACGCAGGCTTGAATGTGGGGTAATAGTGGCAGTCCCCGTAGTGATGCAAACTTGGGCCCTACTTCAGACATGTTCTCATTGCCAGGATATCAGTGACAGCACAAGCATCCTCAATGTCTGCTCAGATAATGGCCCCCTCCACAAGCTTCTGCCCTGATAGATCTGAGAACAATCCTCACCACCAGGGAAAAATGAGTCCATGTGCCACTGCAGAGATGTAATGACATACAGACACCATACTTAAGGGTAACTTCATAACTCCACTTTTGTTTCACTACTATAATCAGTATGATACAAAACCTGCAGTACTGTCACCACTGCACCAGTACACTGATCAATTTCATGATCCCCCTTTGCTCTCTGTCACTAACAAGGTGCAAAAGTTATTTATTTACCTTAATAGTAGATATTCACAAGCTATCTTCATCCACTGCAATCCATACAACTAAGAAGTACAGGCCACATTCACTTGGCACCTTTAAAACTTTCACAGGATTCACACCCTCCCACTGCCTCTGTAATGCACTGCAGCTCCCTGACACTCCAGCTTGTCCAGAAACCTAAGTGCAAAGATACAGCACTCATGCTACCCTAAAATAAATAAAACAGTAGAACCAGACAGTGTTGTTCTCATAGTGTTAGCAGGCTTAAATCAGGAAAGAGGGAAGAAATGCTAATGTTGGCAAACATGGATACTGAAGATCTAATATTACACTAAGTATAAAACTTTCACAACTTAAATGATTCAGTCTGTCCACTTCAACCCAAGGAACAGAGTCTTGAGCTCTCCTCATTTGATGACATCAAGGCAGGAGATCCTTAGGACCATGGCCCTGAAGGAAGACCTGGACACTGAGACTGCATCCAGCTTGTCATGCCTTACAAAAGTATGCAGATAAGCACATGTTGCTACAGCACACATGTCATCAAATGGGGTGTTTCTGAAGTATGTCTGCAGGTAGCACTGCTTTAGGGGATTGACCTGCTGGCTTATCTTGCAATATTTTGTTGCATTTTAAATAACAAAAGACTCAGAAAGTCACTGTGACTGTGGATATTTTGTCACCAATCTTATTAAGAGTATAAAAGAACACTTGATCATACTTCCTGTATTTTTCTTCCTGTACAAATAAAAGTGCAATTGGCGATGGACTACCCGACATTGTAAGAGATATTCTCTTTGATTAGAATATTGTGGAACGGACAGTGGTAAATTGGTAGACTAGTTTAAGTTTGTTTCCATAGTTATCTTTGTCATGAAAGACAGTTTGCTCCACATATACACTGTCTTTATGGTAAGCAAGACAGGGACTTTTGCAAGCTAGGACCTAATGTTCCAAGATCCTTGTGACAGAAGACATACAAAAAGACTACTTCCCAAGTCAGAACCTTCTGCACTTCTCTTGATACTGATGCAAAGGTTGGTTAAGTAAGTTTTCCTAACAAGACATTAAGACCCTGTGGAGATGCTAATTCCATTTAGTGGAGATTTTAATGATAATGTACTCTATACCAAGGCTTTACAGACACTAAGCAAATATTTGTGATTCATGCCTTGATTAAGGTTAGAATAGCTGCCATGTGCACTTTAGCAGAAGAATACCTAAGCCTTTGATCAAAACTATTAGATAAGTTTTCCAAGACACCTAGGATAGTGGCAGAGAAAGGTCTAAAATCCTGAAGGGTTATCCATGAAAAAACACCATTTATTTACTTTTGTACATTAATCTGGTAGATGCTTCTGGTCAGAGGTTAGAATATAAACCAACATGGTGGTGTACATAGGGTCCCTAGCCATTACTGGAATTGGAGATGCCATGCAATCAATTATAAGTAAGGTAAGTTTAGGTGAGGTTCGCTGGATGGTTGACACAGAAGACTTTATAGGATATGAAATGCAGAGGGTTCTCCAGGAAATCCGACCTTAACAGGAGAAACCAAACTTGACAATGCCAAAAGAGAGCTTTCAGAACACATTCAGTAAACAGAATATACAGCACAAAACACCTCCACTAAATCAGCTTAAGCTGAGTTTGGTATAAGAACAATAAGAATAAGTCTAAACCTCCCAGGCTAAGGACTATGAAACTTTAGCCATTAGACCACACAGCAACACACCCACTTTCACAGTGTACACCACAACCAGTACACATACCTCTATGAGTCATAAAAGTGCAGACTCCAAGCTCTTAAGGCTGATTGAGACAGCATCCACACACAGTAATGGTTTAGCAAATGACTCTATTGTCAGGCATACAGACACCGTCCTCACTAGACTGAATAAGAACACGGTGACAGCTGTTTTGTCTTAGCATGGATAACCTTTCTTTTAGGTTTACTCCAGTCTGTGAATGTGGCTGTCAGTTTGGGACATTTGATCCTATTAGGAGGGGAAAATTTCAATATTTGAAGACGTATATAGTTTTGTGTGTTAGTATTAATTAATAGGTTTGGGGGGGGTATTGGGGGTGTCTCTGTTTTTTTTTTTTTGTTTTGTTTTTTGTTTGAGAGCTTTCAATAAAACAAAAAGCTTTCTAAGATGTGACATAGGCTCAAATGGATATGATAAGAAACAACTGTATAAAAGATCAACCTGCCAAACAGTGTATGCATGTAACACAAAAGGTGGAACTAGACATTTAACAAAACTTCTGTTACATATAAAAAGTAGGAATAATAACCCTTTAACACAATGATGCTTTCTGTAATGTCCTTAAATGGCAATGGTCTCACAGATAAATACAAAAAAAGAAAGAGTAATGAAGTGTATTAAAAAATGTAGAGTGCAAATAGTTGTTCTACAGGAGACACACTTTGAAAGAAATGAACATGTTAATTTGATAAAGAAAGGTTTTCAGGGTGGTTATTCAGCAGAATACCTGGGACAAACAAAAATAGGAGTAATAATGTTAATTGAAGAGGAGCTCCAATGGATGCAGATCGTTAAGAAGAATAACAATAATCATGCACAATTTTACACTCTTAAAGTATCAGAAAGTATTCCATAAACTAAACCAACCCAACATGGGAATGCAAAAAGGAGATTCTGTTGATAGGGATAACTGTAATTAGGGATACAGACAATAGGCAAGAGGGGGCTGGAATGATACAGAATCAGAACTGCCTAGACATAGTAAGGCCTTGCTGAGTCTAACTATGGTAGCTGCCAAAAAAAAAGTAATTACTAGAAAATGGAAATCAAAGTCTAAACCAACTGTACTAGAAGCAGTGAATATAGTAACCAGAGATAAGACAACTGGAATTGGGATCTTTAGAAAAGGGTTGGAGCAAGTTACATAGGAAAAATGGGAACTGTGGGAGCAACACATACAGGGGAGGAATGAGGTTTAAAAGAAGACAGGATTTGAATGAGCTATGTAATGTTTGACTGACAATGACTGAGTGGATTATAAATTATGTATAATGTTTGCAACTAAAATTGTGTCAACATGGTTTGTGATGTATAATGCTTGCAACTAACATTATGTCAATATGGTTTGTTTTCATTTATATAAATGTATGATTGCCTGTGTCATAAATGATAATTTAATAAAGATGTTTCTTGTTTAAAAAAATGACAGCTGTTTTTATGAAGATAGGATCAAAAACATAACAAGGGCTCTTACAACCCTCCAGCCTGACAAACATGATTATGACCTAAAAGTAGTCCATGTGGCTATGAATGACCTTAGGCACTCTAGCAAGAGAACCATGCAGAAGGATATGATTGAGCTTGTTATGTATGTGTCTGAGGTATGACAAGACAGTGGTCTTGAGTGATATTTTGACATCACCCAGAATGATTCTGAGATGCAAAAATAAAATAATAAGCTTTAATAATTGACTATGTAGCTGGTTACTAGAATGATCCAGTATGTTTCAGTATGGGAAAATGGCAGTAAAGCCTTCCTGCTTTGAAAGGCATGGTCTGCATCTCTTTCTTGCCAAGGCTTTTATACTCTGGCTAAAGCTAGTGCTATTCCCATAGTAGCTTTATTAGGCTAAGTCCATCTGGAGGACATTCCAACATCATAAATTGTTATCTGAACACATTAATGTGGCTCTTATCAACAACAGAAATCTAAACAAAAAATGTCTGAACTTGAGGCTAAACTGCAACTTGAATACATTCATATGTGTATAGTTACAGAACCTTGATTTCAAAACAATAAACACACTCCCTTTCATGTCTATCATGTATTCAGACCTACTGGCAATTGTGGAGAGAGAATTAATATTTGTAAAGGATACCATTAAATCATGATAGATTCCTCTGGACACCAAATTTGAACTCCCAGACATCCAAATCACCTAAAGAAAAGTAATTACAATTTCATAGCTAAGTTGCTACAGAGCATGCTCTATGTTCCCTGCAGAGCTTGATAACTGTCTTACTACCTTAGCTAAAATCCCCAATAAACCTAACATTGTTCCACTGGGGGCTTCAACTGTCCATCAATAAACTAGCTGACCTACACTGCCAGAGGTCTGTGTGCCCATCACATCCTTCACATTACAAATTCTAACACCCTTGTACAATGTTAACACACTACCAGGGAACTCAATACCCCTGATTTTATCTTTACAAATATTGCCACTTCTAGCACATCTCCATATGTATCATCTGCCCTTGATAAATATCATCTTATCTTGATAAAAGAGACAATCAATCAATGATCCTTTGTGTTACACCTGGTGTTACTTTTCATGCAAATGCTGTAGTGTTTAGTGACATACGAAAGTAAACCTTCTTCAGTTACTTGATGACCTAAATAAATTCTCCTGTAATCCTCTTCCAATGGATCCTATTGCTAAAGCTGCTGCTTATGCCTCTGACTTCTACTCCCACTTAAATAATTTTATTGATAAGCCAGTCAACATCCAAACCAAATTTAATGAACAATTTAAAACAACATACTTATAGTGGAGTAGCCATATAAATAAACTATATAATAAGACAAAGAAATTATTTAATCTTTATAAGATGTCTCAATTCAATGTACCTTAAAAATCACAATTAAGAAAAATGCTACAGAACTTAAAAGAATCATTTGGAAGTTCAAAGCTGAATATGAACTTGAAATAGCCACTAAAACTAAAATATAACTATAAATCTTTACTTATCTATGCCAGAAAGTTAAGAATTACCACCCAACAATGCTCAGTTAGTCGACAATATTACTGCCCACTCTGACCCAAGGTAAATAGCTAATATCCTAGCTAATAAATTTAGTGCAAATTCTGCTCCATCAGCAGTTATCACTGTTCCACAGATTTCCCAGTCAGGGCACTTGGGGAACTCCTCTACTCTTTTTGATAAGCAGCATGGGATCTTTTACATCCACCTGAGCTACCACCAATTCTGGCAGACTGGAACTTAAGTTTGTCATTTATCCAAAGGACAGCACACTCAAAAATGTAGCACTCCCCTTATCCCCTCCCCCTTTTATGCTGCACTGCAGTACTAGTACTGGAAAATGAATCCAGTTAGCTGGCTGATGCCGCCAAGCCAACTGATTCCACCTACGTGTATAATCTCATCAAATGTGGGTCTTCCAAGTCTGTTCTGCTACTGCCTCAGGCATATGATGAAGCTCACGAACAAGTAGTAGTCAGCTGAGAACTTAGCACTTCTTTCCACCACAGTGGGCAGAAAATAAAGTCTGGTTTTAATGATACAACAAACTCAGTCAATAATCTTTGACCCAAGGAGCTTTGGTACCGACTACATTTACAAGCCACTCCTTATTTGAACACGATGTCCACTACACACAATTCATGAGTAGCAAAGAAGTCTAACAAAAATTAACCATTTGGGTTTAGATCTGGCAAGGCATGCCTTTCAATCATATCCATTCTGTTACCTCCGTCACCCCCTGCATAAACATTAAAATCTTCATACAGAACTACATTTTTTTTTGTTATTCCATGTGTGTGTGTGTGTGTGTGTGTGTGTGTGTGTTTGTAAAGTGTTGGTGCCTTTTTTAGTGTTTGGGTTAAGAACCGGGGTAAGGATAAAGTTAGTGTAAGGTGTGTGTCTTGTTTAGTGTCACTGTCAGAGATCCTTATCTTTTTCCCTATTTCTATCCTTAACTCAAACTCTATACAGTTATGTCTCTTTGGAATTGTTAGTTTCATGATGTTTGCATTTTTATTAGTTGTGTTTTCAGTGGGTAATTTTCAGTAAGTCAAAATCGAGATAAGTAAGATTGCTACATTGTCCGGCACTCATTAAGTGCATATATTCAAACAAAAGACAGTGTTTTCTTTTCTGTAACTTACAGTCATATTGAGTCAAAGCTGTTATCTACTGTCATATACTCCAAATGCAGAGTAGCCAGACAAAGGCTTGTGGGTGTTCCCACATCTGCCTGGGACCTCCACTGAGGGACAACTCCAAAGAAAGAGGCTCCACCCCTGATCTGAAAGTCTGGATACAGAACAAATACTGTGTGTACAGGTAAGACTAACCACATCAATTGGTACTTTTTCAGCCTTCTGTACAAGGACTGACTAATTCTGCCTTCTGGGGTGTGTTCTGAGAACTCCTTTTCAGTTCCAAATGAGGATCCCTTATTCCGTCTTAAATTTTCTCTGTAAACATTAAAGGAAGTTAAGAAAGGCAAAGTGAACTTTGAAAATGTTTAATAAATCCTATGCACCCAGCAGATACAGTCAATACTAGCAGTTCTGTCTTCAGCTGAACTTTAATGGAGCTCTCTTTGTCACAAAATGTCAGCAAGAGGGAGGGAATATGTAGGACTAAGTATATATATAATCAATACACTAGAACTGGTTGATGTAGCACTATAGCAATAACCAATAACTGGGTATGGTATACTGAAGATTTACTCATGGGTGTGGTTTAATCACGAAGGCAACAAAGGCAATTGTGGGTAAATCTTCAATATATCACACCCAGGAGTCAATTGCTGCTATTATACAATGACATTACTTAAGAAAGAAATTACTTAATTTTCTTAAATAATGTTCTTGTATAATGGCACCGTGGTGTTCTTCCACATTGTTTCCATATTCTGCCACTTTGTTGATGTACATACATCATACGTATGGGACTTACCCTCCCATGCTTAACGCAGTACATCAGTGCTTTGGAAGGAATACAACAGAGAAAGGAAGATCTCCATTGCTTCTTTTATCTTTTTTTTTTAAATAAAGAAACTGTGAAATCCAGAGAGTTTACAAGTACAAGAGCATATATTAATAGAAGAAAGTCTAGGCACACTGGTTGGGCTGACCAGTCAGTATGCACGTTTTTAAATGTTAACGAGCTACTATTGTATAATAACAAATAATAGCCATGTATTCATCAAATGCATGAGAAGGAAGAAAAGGGAGTGCAAGAGCATATATAGGATGAGGGGTTTTAATCTAGATACACCTTTCACTTAGAGTAAAGCAGAGTGGCAGTGACGAAGGAAAAATGGTTCGAAAAGGGGAAGCAAGGAATACCATGAAAGTAAATAGGACATACTCCAAGGCGAATTACATAAATATAAGACGCCAGTCAAAAAGCAGTATGGGAAAACATAGTAAACATAAGTATTTCCTTCTCAGTAAAGTCACTTTAACAGAAACTGCAAGCTCAAGTTATTAACAGAATATAAGATTTTATGGGGCGAGTATAAAAAAGTTATTAAGAGAAAGGAAAATGAGTGCACAAAGTGATGTCAGCTTGAACCTGGCTGATCAACAATTTCACAAATTGCGAGGAATGGCTTCATTCTCAAGGAAATGATGCACCCCTGTCTTGGCTGGATATTTGCACCCCATCTTGCACCTCTCACCCTGGAAGGCTCAAAGACAAACCCAGAGAAACCTACTTCACCATATATTACACCCTATAAAAAGACAATACCTAGCCCCAAGTCTAAGAAACAAGAACCTGCACCAACGAAAGGCTCCTTAGCATCCCTCAAGATGCATGACATAACGCTCTCCTAGTTATGGAAACAGAAGACTTGTCACACTGCAGGAAAAGCACTATCAGGAATAGCACCGGCCAGCAAAACCTACCCGATGGACCCCAGGAATCACAAATATTCCAAAAAGATACCCACACCCAAAGACCATTTTGGCATCACACGTCATACAAGAGACTATGCATGAGCAACTAACAGTGGGTAAAACAGTCAGTAGTTTATAGCCTAACTAAGACCACAGACCATCACCCAGGAACCAAACCGGGGAACACCCCACACTTCCCAAAGCCCAGGTCTCTCACTCAAAATTATGAGAACCTCGAAAACCTACCAAACATAGGTGGAACGTACTCTAGAAACAACACCGAACACCGAATTTCTAGCAATACTTAAACTACCCAAACCTGAATTGGAGTTACACTCAAGCTCTAAGCCCTTTTATAAGGTTCCTGATCACTTAAAACACAAATGCTATGGAACAACCAGACCTGGAGTGTAAGGAATCAGACCAGAGAATCATCTCTCACTGGTAGTCACGGACACCCAGACCATCGACATCTCAATTCACATCAGAGGAGAAAACTCGAATAAAGCTGGATTCACTCCACTCAAAAAGCCGAAAACTTCCTTGGCAAAAACTTCACTGAAAAAAATCGGCCACCCCCGCAAAATCCCGGGCCATAAATGCAATCTATGAACACCCCGCAGAATCCATGGATCATCCCAAGCATGAAAACCTTCACCCAATCATAAAAAGAAGACCGACCTGTATCACCACCCAACCTAAAACCAGACGCACCAAATAGCAGACCTCAGCCATACTACATGATGGAAATAAAAATCCCAAGGGGAATACAACAAAGGGGAGTGATGGAGAAAGCAAAAGGCATCTCTGCAAATAAATAGCAAGAGGCCAGCTTCATCAAAAAATTCAAGAAAAGCCAGCTTCAAGAGAAAATTTCACAGGTTACTTTAGTTACCTGGGTTACTTGGGTGATATTTAAGAAATTGTGGGAATTCTTTGGATAATAAGAAACCACCCAAAATGACACCAACATCACACTGATCCCTACATCCTTGCCTGCATCCTAGCTGCTGACAACATCCTAATCTATCCCAGCAGAGTGCTGCTCCCTGCTCCCTGCTGCCCTCCAGTGCTGCCTCCGCCATCTCAGAGCAAAAACATCTCAAGCCAAAAAGGCAGCAAAAACAGGCTAAAGCCTACATGAACTCAAGAACCTCACCAAACCCAAAAGGCAAACTAAAGTTAATCTAAAACTACCACAGGATCTAAGGGATCAGCCTTACTACAGCAACTTGAGCCTTACTACAGGATATGTACCCAAAAAGCGGACCCTGGAAGGTACCTCCCCTCTCCAGCCCCATAAAGCGCGCAGGCTTGGTCTGCAAAGCTATGGAAAGGATCATCATGGACCTCATAAACCTCATAAATAGGACCTACAGACACTGGATCCTACAGTTTGGCTTTACCCAGTTTATTTTCCTGCCTGCCTTTTTGGCCTGGTACTTCTTTGGAAACAAAAACCAAGGCCATTGTTGAAGGGAGAAGGTCACACAGCCTATCTATCTGGACCCAAAGCCTAGCCCTTTATATACCCCTCCGGGCATTAGATAAGCTCACCAGCAAATGAAAACCCTGAATATATAAATGGCCTTACAAACAACCTCAATGAGGAAACCAAGAAGCTAGAATGTTAGACATACCATCTCCAAAATGAACCAGTTACAAGAGCCGTCAAGTTAGGTCCAGTCCTGGGACTGGCTCAGTCCTGTATATATTTCACCTCTAGGTTGGTTCTCGGTACGGAAGGACTACAGGAGGGATGCAGGATTTGCAGATGATGAGAACAACAGAGTACTGGGCTGCCTCTCCAACCCGACACAAGCATCTCCCACCAAAAAAGCCTCCTAAAACAGACAACTGACAACTGGTGCATGGCCTCCTCAAAAACAACTAAAGCAAAACTTATAGTCCTCCTTTGGCAAAGTGCTCCACAAATTAATTACCCACAGGTAATAAATCAATTAGTACAGAGAGAAGAATAGGGACCTGGGGACCCAAGCCCAACGCATGCACCAATACAACCAAAGACAATACAAGTGGCGGTTAAAAATAGAAAATAGCCCATATAGGGATTCTAAGGATGATTAGATTCACATCTATCTTAGGTCAGGTCGTAGTGCCTCTTTCCCTCATCAGGCCATCATAATCCATTAATGCCCCCTTTGATGCCTTACCTTACCAAACACCTGCAGCAACTGGAAAGACCCCAAACCTCACCAAAAAAGATCAAAGGGCTCAAACAGATGCCATGCTGCCAGTTAAAAAAACTCCAGCTCTGCTCTACTCCAGTGGCCCTCAGCAGAGGAGAGTGTGAGGCGTGCCTGTGTATAAGGCCCATACCAATGGAATTACATGCTGCACCTCAAAAAAAAATCATCATCGGAGCTACTGCGCTCGAGCACTTTGAAATAGCACTGAAATAAATAGGACATGCTGGAGGGACAGATTCATAACAGAGAGCTCCTTCACTCTGGAATAAAATCCCAGTCCCAAGGTCCAGGAGTCCCTCATTGACTCTCTTCAAAGAGGAATCTTGATGAGTGGGATGGGAGATCAGGAGTTTTATCGGGGGTCACTTCTGTGTCCATTGTTAGACAGACAGGCACAGTACTCTCGAAAAAAAGGCATAGGGCAAAAATTAATTTAAAATGGGTGGGTAAAGCCAAACACACTCTGGCTAGGCTTATAAATGCCCTAGGGCAGATAGCCTAGTATGAACCTATGAACCTATGAACCTATGAACAAATACTGGCATATAGACATATGTTTAACCTCACTCTCACATAGCACTTTTGACAATATTGAAAATTATGCATCAGTGATGTTATAAAGTAAAGATAAGCTACTTATGGGTTGCAAAATGAACTCAGACTTTAATACGAAAAATGGTAAACTGTAAAGAAAGCCTTGTTTGTATGTCCTACAACAAAATATTGACAACTGCCAAAGTTAACTGAACTGTATTCATGGAACAAAAGGCATAATCATAATTCTAGCACTTTTTATTCACCCCAAAATGTGACTACTGTATTATTATTATTATTATTATTATGGTGTTTCTTACAGGCACAGGCAGCATTTTTTTCCCACAAGCAGCTCAGAAGATGAGTGCAAAATGAGACAATTTTCTTCAGAGACAGAAAAAATGCTTTATAAGCCCTAGGATTCAGAAAGCTTTGTAGTGGGCAGGAAACTTTAACATGGCCACTTTCCCACCCTCAGTAAGCCTATCTGATTCTTAGAGCTTCCTGCTGCTGTGGTTCTCCAGATAAGAGCAGTCCCATTGGCAGGGCTACATTATGATGTGGCAGTCTGCAGGAGTGGATATTCTAATTAGCCACATGCTGTCTCCAAGAAATGCCAGTAGGTCCTGATTGATGCTGACATGTAATTCAGAGAATGATCTGGCAGTGCTGCAGTACCACTGTTGGAAGATAAAGTGAATGCCATCAAAAGACTGCAATCACCCTATCATTCCTATGGATGGAGTCTCAATGCAGGTAAGTTCAGTGAAGACATAGAGGTGTAGGCTGTTAAGTGTATGTATGTATGCATGTGCCTGGATGGATATGTGGGTGTTTGCAGAGGCATGACTGAAGCTGGATGAATGTGTGCATCTGCCTGGTTGTTTTCACTAGGTGGGTTATGAAGGGAATTGCAAGTGTGGATGCATGCGTGTGTGTTGGAGCAGGTGTGTGGGTGAACAGGTGAGTGTTTTTGGTCTGATCAGCTGTGGGAAAGGAGGGCTTGTTTGTTTATGTCCATGTGTGTGTGTGTGTGTGTGTGTGTGTGTGTGTGTGTGTGTGTGTGTGTGTGTGTGTGTGTGTGTGTGTGTGTGAGCCCATCTGTCTTTGCTCAAGTATAGGGGGTGCCTTTGCCAATACAATGCATGGGCCACCAAGGAAAACACTACCATTGTCAGGTTTGACACATTAATGTCAAAAAGGGTAATTCAGAGATATGCTAATTGGACAATAATAAAGTCTTTCTCATTGCTGCCATAGCTGTCTCTGAATCACATTTTCTCACCATTTTGTAAATTGATCTACCTGCAGTGGGCAACTTACATGAGCAGTGAGGACCATTCTGAATCGTTGAGATGAACAATAAAAAAAATCAGAGCTGTCACTATCACGACAATCTACCAAGAAATGGCATATTCTGCATTTTAGGAACAAATCCTGAATATTACATAAGCTATCTGTTGAAATGTTTTCTTTTTCAAACACCTTTACTGAATTATCACTTGTGACATAGGCAAATTTACATTCTTATAAAAGTAATCAAACTATATTAACATAAACATTATACTTCACATTTATAACCCAAGCAGTATTACATAAATTATTCAATTCCTGCCTTTTTTAAACAAGAAACATCTTTATTAAACTATCACTTTACTACATAGGCAATCATACATTTATATAAATGAAAACAAACCACACCAACACAATCCTAGTCGCAAGCACTTTCCATCACAAACCATACTGACACACTCCCAGTTGCAAACATCAGACATCAATTATAATTTGCCCAATATTTCTCACTCAAACATTACATACCTCATTTAAGTCCTCCCGTCTTTTAGACTTCATTCCTCCCTTGTATGTATTGTCCCCACAATTCCTATTTTTTTTTCCTATGCAGTTTGGTCCTATCCTTATCTAAAGATCTCAATTCCAGTTGCTTTATCTCTGTTACTATACTCACTACTTCTAGTATAGCTGGTTTAGATTTTGATTTCCATTTTCTAGTAAGTGTTTTTTTGCCAGCCACCATTATTAGACACAACAAGGCCTTACCATGTCTTGGCAATTCCAATTCTGCATCACAGCTCAGAAAAATCATCTCCTTCTTTAGACCACTCTGCCCAATCAGCATCTCCAACAGTGCATCCTGCATGGAATCCTTAAAGTCCTCCAATTCACCACACTCTCAGAAAATATGTTCCCAATTAAGCCCTTCATCTCCTTCACACCTTCAACATTTACTGTCTGCCTGAGGAAAATATCTCTGGAGTCTACTTGGGGTATAAAAATATCTATGCAAACATTTCCAGGCAAAAATCCTAAATCTTCTAGATTTTGTTGCATATTTTGGAGACATACATATACCCTTCCATTGTTTCTTTGTGACTTGCTTATCCAATCTCTCTTCCCAATCCTTTCTAACCTCATCTGACTGATTTGTATAGTTATCACACAATGTTTTATATGCTCTACTAATTATTCTTTTTAATGGCAGCTTCTATTCTAGATTCTATTAAAAACTCTGCCAGTGCTGGTCTTTCATTTAGCACCCCCCTATTTCTTTCTCTTTGCCTATACGATGTCAAAAACTGAAAATGTATCTCTGGTCTAAGGAAGTAAAGAAACCTGCAACTGCAAATGGTTTGTATCAGTGAAGTTTGGAATCTGCAGTGAAAGAGATAATGGAGTGAGGCAGATGGTAGTTAACTTTTTTCTTGATAATAATTAGACACAAGAAGGCTCTTTTTTCATGTTTTCTTATTTCTGGAAAATGACTCCAACAGCCAGGGCCTGCCAATATCAGTATGGAGAATGCAGACACTATTTAACTGGATACCCAAACATCATCATTATGAAAGGGCCTATCTGTGAGTGGGAAGTTAACATAAGCTGACAGTTTTCAGAGGACAGCTCTCTTATTCCAGGAACCGTTGCTAGAGGACTAGGCATCCACTAATACCTGGAGAGAGGTTTTTTTTTTTTTTAAATAGGAGGATGAAGTACCTCTAGGGTTAAACTGACAAAGATGTGTGAGGGCAATGGACACCAATACAAATTGGATGGAATGGATTTTTTTGTTTGTTTTACAGTGCAGTAGAGGTACATTTGCAATTTCGGAAACCAGACACAAATAGACTGAATATCCACCATTTTCTCTGCCTGGAGATTTGAACCTGGGGATTTTACCTCCATACAGTAACACAAGAAATGTGACTATGGAGTGGGGATAGAGGAGATAGTTTCTAATTTACTTTCAAGCAGCTAAAATGAAACCTCTCTAGGGATTCATAAAGAGGATGGTTTTCCTGCTTTTTTCAAGGAATAGGAGTGGTAGATTGCACAGCTACCAGTGACACTGACAATTTGTGTGTCTATGTATACAGACTGGGAGAAGACATAAGTGAACTTATAAAAGTGAACTTCATAAACAAGCAAGATCACTTCCATCAGCATGCAACAGCAAGCTTATTTTATATGACTGAAATAAACAGCCATACTGCTGGTCCCTGCTGCCACGGGCATAATCAGAAATCCTTCTGTTACTTGAAAACGTTAAATGGATGAATATTTTCTATGCACTGTACCTGTGAGTACTGGCCAAACAGACCACTGCTAATGAATTAATCTGTGTTAAATATGCAAGCCAATGCAATATTATGCTGGTATAATTAAAGTCTTCTCTGTCATGACAAGAAGTTTAGTTTTTTGCCTTGAAGGTCGAAACACTTACAAGGGCCCTTACTAAGTTTTTGACCAAGCATTATTAATTTCAAAATGACATTAAAGTTTGGTTTCAAGACCAGCTGTATTAAACAGCCAGGGTAATAGATGAAAGAAAAACAGTTTAAGATAGGTCTTATAAATTATATATTCTGTGCAGGTATTATTTTAAGTATCATAGGTTCAAGTGTACACCTAAGACGCAGGCGTACTGAAAATTTTTCTTTTTTATGGCAAAGGTCGGAAAGAGTCACATACCTCATCTGGGACATTTCTACAACACATTTCTGTTTCTCCATTCCATGACCCAAAGTTCATGCAAATAAGTATGCATTACAGTGACATGAGTGATTAATATGCTTATCTATAAAAACAGACATGGAAAAATGTAACAAAAGATAAAGCAGTTTTCTGGCTAACAGTAACTTTCTGCTGCCACTAACATTAGATTTAGAGTGTTGTAAATATATACAATGACTCCACACTTCCATAATGGTCTTTGCTTCCTTGACAATCAGTGGAATGGTGTGTCTCAGACTAAATTACTTAGCAATACAATGCAGTCATCTGAGTCACGGGAAACATTCAATACAGCTGTAAGCAAACATCTAAGTATTACATATCTGTCATAATAAGATGAGTATATTTTTTCCAGATAAGCATGGTTATAGAAACTGCAGTGACAGCCCCTAGTAAAGCAAAGTACACTCTTTCAATGGCACTTCAATGGCACTAACCAGTTCCAGTACCTTGGCTGAGGAGCAAAAGAAAAAAAAGGCCTACAATCTTCCTGGTAAAACTCAGGAGCCAACTCCAGTTTATGCACCTTGCCCCCCCCCCCCGCTGCCTTGCTAAGGAGCAAAAAAAAAAAAACTTCATTTGCTATCAAACTATAGTAAGCCATTATCTTGCTATAACTTCTTCCACCCACAAAGTGCTAATGCACCTCAGTAATGCTGAAGAGAACTATTGAAATTCATTTCTGTGTCGGTATTCAAAAATGCCAGTACAGAAATGACTACTGGTACTGTACTAAAAAAGGACTGGCAAATACCAGTCGTGCCCCCTAAAACCTAGTACTTGTAGTGGCTGTCCCCTTCACCTCACCATAGCTGTGCTACTGCCACAAAGTTTACAAGACAAAGGAGAAACCAAAGTAGATTGCCATGTTTTTCTTCCATATCATATACAAACACATCTAAGGCAATTTAGGGTCTCTGATGCACTTTAGTGCTTGTCTTTGGAATGTGGGAGGAAACTGGAGCACTCACAGAAAACCCATGAGAACAAAGGGAGAACATGCAGCCTCCACACAGAAGGCACCCCAGCTGAGAGCAGAAATGGAGATCCTCTTGCTTGAGGCAGCAATACTATCTGTTATGCCACTGTGTCATCCCTTATTATTTTCTAGCTTAACCTGACTCTATTCAAACCAGTCAAGTACATCACTGCTCTTCCTAAGGAAATCTCACAAAGCTCAGATGTGAAATGGGCATGTCAAACTCATTAGGTTAAAAGTATTTTAGTCCTGTTTTTACTGAACAAAAGACAACATGTTCTACGGAAGGAAACTATTAATGGCTTACCCAATAAAATAAGTCAGCTGCTGCCATTGCCAGGTAATTGAATGTTTTGCTGTGTTGGCGATATGATAGAAAATGTGTGTGATTGACAATGGAAGGTACTGAATGTGATGTGACTACAGGTAAAAAGTAGGAAATGTAAGTGAAGTAACTGATGTTGCACATTTCTGAATGGTAGTATAGTGTTTAGTGGGTAAGTCTGATTTTACATTAAGAATGGGACTGCTAGTTTAGTGGCAGTAGTATGGTTGCCTGGTCAGTCTGAGTTGGGAAACACACAACGAGGCTTAAAGTGAGATTGTTTCATCAGCCAGGGTTTTTAGGGACTTAGTTGGGTTTTAATCTGCATTTGAGAGCTACTTTTGCTGTGCTTTTACATTATGAAGTTCCAGGATCATCCATCTGGAGGCAAAATGTGTTTACCTGTTCTCTCTGAATTAAGAAGCACTCGAGGGAGTTTATAGGCCAGAGGGCACATGAGATAGTTTTCACCTTTTTTCTGTCTGCTATAAATTGGGTGTTTTTGTGCTGACCTGTTTACCATGCAATGGAGGTTAGCAGTACATTATATAGCAGAAAACCTATAAAGCTAATACTTAAGACTTTAATCTATAATAGTGAAAGGATTTGCATGGAGCTAAACCTAGGGCAGTTAGTTGGAGCATCAAACAGCACTAATATCAGATCATAGCACTATCTAACATATAGCTTTAACCATAGACCATTCAGATGGCCCTTGTAAAACCAAGTACTTAAACCATAATAGCTTAACCTTCATACAGATCCTGATAACATAGACTTGCAATTTCCTAATGTCTCTGTCCGGCTTGGAAGACATGGGCATCCTGAGACAATGTAGCAATTGTTTCATATACTCAGACAACCTTCTAATCCTTAAAGAAACAAACACAGTGTGCGAGAATGTACATAAATAACTTCCTTGGAGGCAAAACTCTCACTTACAAATAAGGTTGTCAAGAACACACACGTTACATCCTTCACACATTTTGCATACCACACACATATATTTTCTCATGCTGAGGCACTTAAAAGAAGCCTTTCCAAACCTCAAAGACCTTCTAAGCTATCAAATGGCGATGACTAATCTCAGCAATCACCAAAGCACGAAAGAAAAGCAACATCTAACAACACATATAAGCCTATACCCAAGGATCCCACAAGCACAAAGTCCGTATGGCAAGCAAACACTTTACATAGTAATCTAGTCATACGGAATTTTATTGTACAACACAAAGATGCCCCTCTCACCAAGTTGGACAAGTAGAAGATAACAGTTAATTGCCTGTCTGGAAGCAGGATCCAAAATATCATGCACACACTCAAGTCACTGCACCACAGGTACCAAAATGATTCTATCATAGTCCATATGGGTACAAATAACCTGAGACATACCTCACTGGACTATCTGAAAAGAGACATCATAGAGCTCTCTGAATATGTGTCACAGACAGGTATGTGTCTTAGACTGAGCAGTATTCAAACTTCGCCAAGGATGATGCCACAGTATGAACAGAAAATGATTTGATTTTAACAGTTGGCTTAGTTCCTGGTGTCACTCCAAGGGAACATGGTTAACAGATCACATTGCTTTGACAAGGATGGTATGTACCTGTCTTCACTGGACTTTTGGATATTGACAAAAACTTTAGCCACCCCCTTTAAAGCCCTTTTTAGGCAATGTCAAAACTACAAAACTACTGACATAGCAAAAACAAAACACAAACAAAAAAAAAAACTCAAAGTAACCCTGCGGTGTTACTGCTCAATGCTAGCAGCCTAAACAAGAAACTCCACACTCTACAAGCTCTCCTCATTCTGGAGAACCTGTGTTGTTATTGAGACTTGGCTTAAACACGCAAAAGGTACTCCAGCACTGGAAGGCTAGAGTGTTGACCACACATTTAGACCAACAGCAGCATAGACAGGGCTAAAGGTAGAGGTGTCTTGATCAATGTTAACAACAAATACAACTACAGGCTGGTTAAACTGGATGATGCCCTGGAGTTAATCCACATCCAAGTCTTCACGAACAAATGTAGACCAACCAAGAAAAGCATAGTTGTGCTCTTTTTACATGTAAACAGTACTTATTTACTTGCTTATAGCTTGTTGATACATATTTATGTTTTGGTATTTCTTTTTATATACAAGTTGTAGTCTTGGAAGTTTTTAATGCAGATAGGGAATATTTATCAGAAAATGTATAATTTGCACACTACATGATCTTTTTACTTTATTTTGTATAGTGTATATACTATCAGGAGTGTTAGAATGTGTTACACTGAACACTATGTGTTTTTAAAGAGCTTTATCAAGACTGAATTTTTCATCATCTTGAAATGCTTTCCAATTACTTTTTAATTGCTTTCCAAGTACCAATTAAATTCAGCATGTGACTCAGCTATTTAAGCACTGTTTTTCCAGTTTGCTTTGTTTGCTCTGACTTGAAAAAGCCTGGAATTGTCCAGGCAAAAGCGCTTGTCATCAAGTTGTTCTGTGAAGGATTCGTGTTGGTATTAAACCTGCTTGTTACCATTACCTTGCTGCAGTTGAATTATTGTCTCCACGGGTGTGTTCCACATCCAAGTCTCCATAGAAAAGATTCCTTACCACGTCTTGGCCAGCTACAGGTCATGTTATATGACCTACATAGCTCAGAACTCTTACCTAGACCTACTAGAGGCACTCACCATCCAACCAAATACTCTATTCATGGGAGACTTTAACTACCCCTCTATAGACTGGGAAACGTACACTGCCTTTAACTCACAGGCACAATGTTTCTTGGACTTTATCAACACAAATACCCTGAATGAGATGAGTGCATACTCCAACCAGGGTATCAAACATATTAGACCTAGTACTAACCAGCATGGGATAGCATTGTACCCCCCACCCATGTCACATCCTCATTGGTGAGGTTGGACCATAAAGCTGTCAAAATCAGTCAGGAAAACCCAACTAAATCCATAACACTTAGGAACTATGCTAAAGCAAACTACACCCTATTAAGTGTTATCTTGTTAAAAATCATGGCTCCCCCAAACCCAGAGAACACAGTTACCCATGCAGAATTATTTATAGAAACCCTGTACAAACATAAATGGCTGAACTGTGGCAACTACAGCTACTAGACATAAGCCCAGATCTAACATCAAAAACAAACCCCACTGGTGGAATCCTTACCTTAAAAGAGTTGATAATAAAAGAAAAATATTCATGGACAGAATCAGAAACAGTAACTCTCCTAGAAACAAGAGCTCTCTGATTTAACTAACAAGAAGCTAAGAAGTCTAATAAAGTCCAACAAGGCCAATTACAAGGTTAGGATAGCCTCCCAGGCTAAGGACAATCACAAAGCTCTGTGGCTATGTCAGGAACCTCAAATGTAATACTAAGAAGTGTGCAGAACCGCTGGTAAATGGCACAACCTCAGTGACCAGTGTGACATAGCGAATCTACTAGCTAATAAATTTAGCTCTAATTTCAACCCAAACTTCCCACCTAATGCCCCCTATGAAATCCCTTCTAGCATATCCCTAACTATCAACAGGAAGTAGGTCCAGGGAGCACTCATTTAGACCAAAAACAATGATTCAGTAGGCCCTAGCAATATACCTGGTTGTCTTCTAAATAGCCTAAAACATGTCCCAGCAGGACCATTTGAGGCCCACTTTAACTATGCCTCAAAATAGTTTATATGCCAGATGAATGGAAGAACACAACAGCCATCCCTCTTCATAAGGGTGGACCATCAACAGACCCCAGGAACTACAGACCCATCAGTCTGACAAGTCATATATGTAAAGCCATGGAACAAACTATCATGGAAATGATCATCATGGACATTGACTATCTACAATCACTGGACTCATCCCAATTTTGCTTTGTTAAGGGACGGTCTTGCCAATACAACCTGGTAGATTTCTTCAAGAGGGTCACCAAGGCTATGGATGAGGTGAAAATGGTGCATACCACCTACGTTGACCTGGCAAAGGAATTTGACACAATACCCCATACAAGGGTATGGCATCCAGGTCCAAGGACACTATAGTACCACTTTACTAAGCCCTTATCAAATCCATCATTGAGTAAAATACCCCCTTTGGCATGTACCTAACCAGGCACTTGAAACAGTTGGAATGTCCTCAAAGCTTCCTCACCAGAAGAATCTGGAGCATGAATACCCAGTCCTACACAGACTGCCTTATGGTCCTATCTCTGTACTGAGTCTCCTATAGGTTACTGAAAGGTGATCTATGCCTGGCATATAAGGCATCCTCAGATCCAGCTCTGATGGATATCTTGCACAACCACGAATCAAACAGGACCAGAAACACTAGACCCAAGGACCAGTACTTTGCCTGCAACATAAAGAAAACATGCTAGAGAGACAGATATGTGTCTTAATGGATTCCTTCCCTAAGGAATAAGCTCTCCATCTACGTGAATCAGAGTTCATCCCTGACCCTATTCAAATGAAACCTTGATCACTGAATGAGAAATTACAATTTCACACTCTGCCTGGCCACCATGTCACTGATGGACAGAGGTAGATAGTAAATAAATTAATCCCCAACTAACATACCAGCCCCTCCACACCACACACAACCCATATCTACCTCCTAGCATACTCCACCACATAAGAGTCCAAGGAACAAAGGAACAAAATTGGGTTGGGTTGCACAGCTAGGCTTGTTTGATATGAATGAGGATTGTATTCAACAGTTTAAGATATGCATCAATCTCGCAAAACTATGACTTATGTTGAAATGAATATACTGAAAAAAGGGTTTATATTTATTCCTACTTTAAGACTATATAAATTAAGAATTTTATTTTATTTGTCCATCTTTATATAGTATGTGCATTGCTGGGTTAACTGAATGTCAGATCAAAGTAATATGCTAATTACAAGTCAGATCTAGGTAATATGCTAATTACAAGTGTTAAAGTGCTGGTGATTTTGTTTTCTTTGTTGCTGTGTAACACATTCCTTTCACAGGTCTATGAAGCAAGTAACACTTGGAGAAAGCTTGAGAACAAAAGAATGTTCCAGTTGTGTTAGAATGCTGGCTTCTTCCTGTGTTGAGCTGTTCTGAAGAAAATGTAAGTCAAGGTTCATCACTGATGTCTGTGAAAACAGAACAGAACTTCTTTTTCCTTAGTTTTTTTCAAGTATATATGTGAGAAATCTACTCAAAATAACATCTTTTTTCTTTCCTTCAAAGTGAAGAATTGGTAAAACAAAATCTATAGTAATGTTTTGTCACATAATTTGCTTATATTTTGCTGAATGTTAATAGATTATGTTGCAGTATTATTAACTCTCATTGTACATATTAATGGGAAAAGTAAGGTTAGATGTTTGTTACAGATTAGAACATCTTAAAAAAACTAAGACGAATAAGAAACTTCAAATTGCTGCTGTGTGCTGTGAGTTGTCATTTTCATATGCTGTAATCAAATTCTGATGTCAGGATGTGAAGCTTAGACCAGAAAAGCAGTTCACAATGGCTAAAAACACACATGAAAGTTAAACCAGCAGAAATTATTTTATATATAGTCAAAATTGCTTTTAATACTAGAATTAATAAGAGTAAACGACTTAAGAATAATAGGCAAATGCACATGGAATGAAATATTTAATATGTATGATTAATAAAAAAGAGTGGAATCAGTAAGCTAAGAAATATATATACAGTGGATATAAAAAGTTTACACACCCCTGTTAAAATGCCAAGTTTTTGTGATATAAAAAAACGAGACCACAATACATAATTTCAAATCTTTTCCCACCTTTAATGTGACCAATAACCTGTACAATTCAATTGAAAAACAAACATCTGTTAGGGGGAAAAATATAAAAAAATAAAAAATGTACAATATGCTGGTTGCATAAGTGTACACACCCATAAGCTAATACTTTGTTGTGTGTGCACACCCTTAAACTAATACTTTGTTAAAGCACCTTTTGATTTAATTACAGCATTCAATATAAATATATTTAAAAATAGTGTGTACATCTTTCAAAAGAGAGTATTTAAATTATTACATCATTGAAATTCAGCTCTGAGGAAGTCCCCACTGGATGGGATGAAAGCATTTAACTGTTTTTTGTTTGTTTTTATCTTTTATTAAACTAGTACCATTATATCATATATTTTTTCTGTGTCTGCCTTTTGTGGTCTGGTTCTTAGAAGGATTGTTTTGTGGACTTCTTAGTTGCTGTGCAGTTTAATGTGAGCATTTTTGGTTAGTTTGGGTTATTCACTCTTTCCCATACACCAGAAGCATGATGACAGAGGCTTCTGACAATGTCTGAAATGGAGATGCAGACCAGTCCTGCATTTCTAGTCAAATTAGTGAACTTAAAGCAGATTTAACCATGCTCATTGAACTTTTGTTGCAGTCGTAAAGGTCTGGTGTGCCTAATGTAAACTGTAGGGGAACCAAACCATGTATGTTTCAAAACAGAAGAGTGGTTAGTCTAATGAATTTGCTTCATAATGGTTCATAACGGTTTTACAAATTGTCGAAGTTTGGTTGTTGAAGACAACATTGTGGAAAATGCCAGCAATGGTGTACTGCATAGTGTATACCAATTCTGTTCACAACAAAGCAGAAGAAACAATGGCCGAATAAATACATTTATGGAAAATTATGTATTAGGTGATTTGCGTCCTGGAGCCTTTAACAACAGCGGTAACTTATTCAAATGGGTGGATCAATGAGGAAGTTTGGATTTGGATAATTTTAATCATTAGCATGAACAAATTGGACCTGATTTTTTTTTACAATGAGAGATATTGTGCCAATCTTTCCTTCTATTCAAGATGATACATTTATACAAAATGATCAGAATGGTAACAGGCGACATGATGTAGAGGAAAACACACATTTTGCTTTGAGTGGTTCCTCTTTTTCAGTTTCCAACCGCAATTTTAATTTTACTGACTGGGTAAATAAATCTGTTGTTTTTAGCTTGCCTAATAAGACTCAAGATGGACAGTTTTTTACTGTGGACAAAATTCTTGATATATCTGAGAAAAAGTTACTTAAAGTTAAAAACATGCAATTAGACAATTGTTATTTAGCTGAATGTCTGAAACTACAGATTGTGCCTCAAGGTTTGAGGTGTTACAAGTTCCATAATGACAATGGCAAATGTTCTGAATTTTACTGTGAACTTGTAAATATGTTTGATGAGCATGGTTTTGAACTAATGAAGGCTTTAATGAAATACAGTGAGTATTTGATTCATGTTTTATTGAAAGAAGTGGAAGAATTAAACAAAATTAAGGACAATTTATTATTTAATACTGTGACAGATACAAAATGATTTTTTATAAAGTTGATCAATAGTGCATTCATGTTAAAAACTGTAAAATCAAAAAAATTATGAGATATTTAGGGGAGTATAAGACTAAGAATGTTTACCCCATGGGTAATAATAAGAAGGGTGGGTTAAATAAGAATGTTAAGATAATGGACCAAGGTTATCTTCATGAAATACAAGAGACCATGTAGTTGTTAACCATGAAGAGATATTCGACAGTCAGGATGGTATTGACAAAGTCAATAAAAGTGACCTTTTAGATTTTCTCCTCTCTGCATTTTTCGGAGAAGATAGCGACGTGAGGCAGAAGATGGGAACAAGGTCACTAAACTCAACAGCACAAAGTTCCCATGGGAAGTTTGCCCAAGCAGAACTGTCAGGGGGGAGAGTGAGAAAAACTTAAATATCATTAGTAGAGATGAGGTTCAAAGAAAAATTGTACAGTCTAAGAATGTTTTTTACAATTTTAATTACATTAATTTTGAGATCAACATGGATTATTTTTCAGTGTTTGAAAAGGGGTTTAAATATGTGCTTAACTATAACTATTTTGATGATGTGGATCTTTTACTTGAATTAAGATTATATATTAGAAAGTTAAATTTAGTCTGTTTTTTGATAACAAGGAAGATGAACAAGTTGCCCCCATGGCCACAATTCAAAAAAAGAAAACACTTTTAACCCATCTTTAAATACAGTCCTACAAGTGTTTGAGAGGGCTTGTAAAAGGGACATCAGCCAAACTTTTTTGATGTTAAAGGATTATATAAAGAATATAATTTAACCACTGTGGAAGGTGATTTGTTACAACGGTTAATACATGGTACAACAATTCAAGTAATGGCACCCGGCAAGGGCAGGTGAGTAGTTTTATTTTATAGTGAAAATTATTCAGGGGCTATGCTTAATTTACTAAATAGTAGAGAGACATAGCTGCAAGTTTCTAAAAATGAAATAAATATAGCCTACAGAAAGATAGGTTTGATTACTGAACAATATTTGTCTCACTATCAGACCACTAGTTGTGAATATAATTTTTTTGGGAAACAAAAAATCCTATATCCTAATATTTATGTGATACCTAAGGTTTATAAACATGTGGTTAACCCACTATTTAGACCTACTTTTTCAGCGAAAAATTCAAAAACTTAACCACATGCAGTTTTTATTGCTAGAGAACTTAAACCTGTGTTTGATATTTTTAAACACATGCGTAGGGACTCATGGGATCTATTAGAGAGACTTAGAGAGGATATATGGGATAGAGACCTATTTTTTTACCATAGATGTAGTTGATTTGTTTACATGCATTCCGCAGCAAATGGGTCTTGATTTTTTCCATGATTCCCTTACAGCATGTAACTTTTTGAGCACTGAAAGGGTGAATTTATCAGCTGACATGATGGGGTAGTACTGGTTTATAATTTTTCATTTTTTGAAGGTGAGACTTAGAAACAGGTCAAGGGTGTGACAATGGGGGGCTAGTTGTGTCCCTGTTTTTGCAAATTTAGTACTAGTTCTTAGGAGAAAAAATATGTTTTTGCCTCTGAATTTTACCAGTACTGTTGAATTCATCTTAAATTTTTAGAAGATATATTCATTTTATAGAAAAATCCAATAAAGGTTATTGAAAACTTTATTACTTTTAACACTACAGAATTTTTAAAGTTTACCTATCATGTTGATTATAGCGGTATAGGTGGTGCAGTGGTTAGCATTGTCGCCTCACAGCAAGAGGTTCTCCTGTTCGATTCTCGGCTGGAGCACCTTCTGTGTGGAGTCTGCATGTCCTCCCCGCAGTTGAATGACGTTAAAGACATCCAGGCAGGTGCGTGCGTGAATGGGTGTGCCTTCTTTGAAGGTTGGGCATCAGGCTGGCAACTCGACACCGTAAAAATCCACTGCTAATCATTAGTGGATCGGAGTTCCACTGTGGTGACCCCTAACCGGGAAAAGCTGAAAGACGTTTTACTACAAAGGGGAAAAGGTTGTGTTTCTAACATTTTTCGAAAGCCAACTTTTAGTAACAGCTATATTTATTCTGAAATTTGCACCCTTATAAACAAAGAAGAATTTAGTGAAAGGACAACCTCATCAGAGCATCTAGAATGGTGTCTGCTGATGAGAGCATTAATGTAGATGTTAAAAAAGTATTGGACATGTTTTCTGTTAGTAGATACCCGCAGAAGATTCTATCTAGAATTAGTAATGAAATTATTAAACACGGGTTTAATAAATATCCCCCTCCATTACGAAACAAGTTGATCAAGAATCTGAATATGGGAAAAGGAGAGAAAAAGAATTTTGAAAGAGCTTTAGTGCTGACATACAACAATTATTCAGGGGTATTACTGATATAGTTGGGCATAATTGGAATATATTGAAGAACAGTGAAAAAATGTAAAAATGTTTGGGTGAACATCCACAATATATCTTTACAACTGGAAACAAGATAAAGGCTATGTTAGAAATGGAAAAAATTCCAAACTTGAATTCTGGTATAAAAGGAAAAGCAACTAGGAAATGTGATGTGTAGCCAATGTTCATTTATACTAGAAGTTGATCAATTAATTTTAAATAACAATCTTAAATGTGTAATTTATCCTAAAGCAGGAAACTGGTGAGCTACAGGGATAGTGTATTTAGTGGTTAGTGACGCACACATTTTTACGTATGTAAGACAAAAACGGCTTTAAGAGTTAGGAAACTAACATTTGCATGACATAAAAAATTGTAATGGAAATAACGGATTATACTAGCCTATAACAAAACATGAGGATTTTAAGAGATTCAAGTTGTTATTTTCCAGCAGGTAGTGCTGTAGGGGTAGGATGTGGGACATTCGTTTAGAACACAAGGTATTATTATGGCAATTGAAGCTTGGTGCCCACATTCCCCCAAAGTTATATGATAAAGCATCTATTATTTCTGCTCTACAGTTAAGGTCATGAAAACTATAAGTATTGTTTGAATGATAATTTTAATATACTTTAAGGGCAGGTCGCTGTTACATAACATTTATATATTTCTTAAAGTTTGTATGAGTGTATATGGGAGCGCTACAAAATACTGAAAACTCAAAATACTGAAAACTCAAAATCCTGAAAACACACAGGTTACCAACACTCACTATATTCCAGCACAAGTACATAGAGAAACAAATAAAACACAAACTATATTACTGTTCTCCAAGTATAAGCAGGGGGGGCAAGCCCCCATGCACCCCCCATGTGGGGGGCTGCCCCCCCTAAGCCACCTGATACTTAAATATATCAACTCCAAGATTGCACTTAGTGTAGTGAAGTGCAGTCTTGGAGTTGATATATTTAAGTAGCAGGGGGTATGGGGGCACAGTCCCCCAAATGGGGGTGCAGGGGGCTTTCCCCTCTGCATATAGTTGAAGGGTAATATGTTTCTGTATTTACTTGTGCTGGAATATAGTGAGTGTTCGTATCCTGTGTGTTTTCAGGATTTTGAGTTTTCAGTATTTTGAACTTTCAGGATTTTGATGTTCAGGATTTTGGGCTTTCAGGATTCTGTAGCGCTCCCGTGTGTGTATAATATATATATATATATATATATATATATATATATATATATATATATATATATATATATATTTTTTTTTTTAAATTAATGTGTTTATCTTTAAAAAGAAGGTATTTAAATTATTATATCATTGTATGGAAATTCAGTTCAGAAGAAATCCCACTACTTGAAAGGGATGAAGGTGCTTAACTGGGTTTGTTTATTTTTAATTTTCATTTATTATTAGCTACCATTATATCATGTATTTTTTTCTGTGTATGCCTTTTGTGGTCCAGTTCTTAGAAGAACTGTTTGGTGGATTTCTCAAAAAAAGAATTTACAGTCAAATTTAGATATGTTACCAATACATGTAACTCTGTATGAATTTCAGACGGAGTCAGTTCTGAGCACATTTCAGGTGCTGTGAAGATCACTTGTGGATATCATCAAAGACTGTAACAAGACTAATTTTATGACCTTTAATCATTCTTTGACTTAGGAATGGAGTCCATTCCAGTTACAATATTAGAAACCCAAAAGACTTGGAGAAATTAAATTGAGTGAGGTCTTTTCTCCCTGAAAGTTACAATGGTATAGTGAATCAATGAGAACAGAGGAAAGGCAAACATGAATCGCTCATGCATGTGATAAAGAATACATACACTATGATCTCCCCTTGCTATGCTGCACAGATAGAAAGGAAGGAAGATCAGATTCTTCTGAGTGAAAAAGAAACAACTTCTGATATGGTCTAAAAATATAACCCCAGTTAAGGATTCAAGAAGCAGCAAAGAGAGTCCCATCCTGTAAATGACTGTTAAAGTGTTTGTTTCTACAACCCAATGCTAAATGTACAAGGAGTCCAATAGTGTGTGTCCATTGTTTAGTCCCAGCACAACACATTACTTTTTAGACTGAATGATAATGGGCCCGAGAAACAGTTCTCCCTGGCACAGGCAAGCTGTTTCTTCACATAATGACTTCTTACAGTTACTACAGCTTGCTGTGAGGCACATGCTGCAGGATCCACCACTTACCTTGAGCTGTGGAAAAGTCAGAGAAAGTTCAAATCACCAACTCTGAAGCATCTTCAATCAGAATGTATCAAAGGTTCAGCTACAGGAATGAGAGCCCCAGCTGGTGGTTGCTGGGGACTGTCCAGAAGTACAGGACCCAGTAGCAGGGTATCTCACATAAACAGTAGACTAGTGAGTACTGTGAAAGTGTGACAGCTCTGCAGTCACTGACACCTCACATTCCACTGCAATACCCTCACTTAAGAGCATGCAAAGGGTACCATGATTTCCATGATGATCCCAAGGTCCAGAAGAAGGAGTATGGTCCATGAATGAAACTCCTTCTGTAGCTCCACCCAGGCTACCAAACACACTACTTCAGTGGCCCTCTTCACAGGTTGAAAAAAAACTGGCACAAGAAAGTGTTCAGCTCCATGCCCTTGGAAACAATCTTAAGAAATGGACTGTGAGAAGACCTACACCAGTTTATGGTCACTTCCAGGAACTGCAACCACAGCAGCACTTACTACAAGAGCTTTTACATGAAGTCCTTCAATAAAACACACACATTTGCAAAATATGTACTAAGTATTTTCATTATTTTTGGTACAAATAAAGCAATTTTGCCATTTATTATTTAAGGGTCCAAATGTAGACTCAATTCTCTTTGAGGCATTAACATATTTGTACAGCAGTTTCTTATTATTTATACAGTTTATTACAGGTAGTTCATATTGTATGATTTTGCCTTAAGTTCTTTCTTTAATTGCTTTGTAATCACATTCAAGCATCTTTTACTGTAAGCAGTCTTAAGTCTCTTGAATTTTCTATCGTCCTCTTTTCCTATTTAAAAGTCTTTCTAGACTTGTATTCCACCAGACTTTTATTTTATGACATCCCTTTAATTTTACAATTTGTGTTTATACAAAAACTGTTTGCACACATTTGTAAAAGATGTCCAAATACAGTCCATTTTATTTTCCGATACAATATTAGGAGGAAGATGTAAGTAACCCTTTTCATAAGCCTTTAATGTCCCAATTTTTCGTATTCAAGACTGTAACTGTCCTTTTATGCAAATTTATCTTAGATATATTAAAATATATATTTTTATAACTGGGTTATGGAGTGGATGCAAGATTTTTGATGTTATTAATTAAATTCTTTCTGTTGCTAAACACTAGATCAAGCATATTTAACATATGAGTTGGTCTCCAAACACATTGAACAAAATTTAAAAAGTTCATTACATCTAAGAAATAGACTTCCCTAAATATGCTTGATTGCTATGTGGAACAGTTAATATTTGGGCAATTAAAATCCCAAAGGGGCACAGTGGGTATTTCATTCAGTATTTTATCCAAGGTGGTAAAAAAGTCGCCATGCTCAAAATTTGTCATACCTGGATTCTACATGCTAAAACAAAATGAAACACGTGCACCACAAATTAACAACTTTATTATACTTAATGCTTCGGTGCCATCCCACTGCCTTTCCAGGTAAGATTTTACTGTTTCATAAATATGTATTATGGCACCATCATTTATTCTGTTAATTCTTTACATTCAAATTTTCTAAATTTGTTGGAGTAAGATTTTTACTGTCCCAAGTTTCTGTAATAGTAACATGCTCTAATGATAATACCTCCTTTTTTATTTATCAAACTGTAAGTATAATAGCATCTTAAAGATTTACTTGAATTATGTGCGTATCAGCTGTCCCAATCAATGGACAGCCTAACAAAAACAGGCATTCTCCTCTTGGTAATTTTAATCAAAAACTCATTCCCTGTTTTATTAAAATGTAGTTTGTCATCTGAAAGCATGGGTGCACGCACATTTATTTCTTCCCACATAGTTTATTTGTTTATTTATTTATTTAACATTTGTTTACTAGGAAAGCCTGACTGGGACAGAACCCATTTTCAGCAGAGGCCCAGGGAGAAATGTTCCAGACGCATGTCTTTAGAATGTGTAAAGAAACCACATCACCCAGAGGAAACTCATGCGAACACAAGGAGGACATGCAGATTCTGCACAGAAGGCACTCCAGCCAAGAATCAAAGCGGAGAACCTCTTGCTGTGAGGTGACAATGCTAACTGCTACACCACTCCACTGCCTTAAAACCTCTCAAGTTTCTCTCAAGCTTCTTTGCCTATCTAACCAAGCATTGATTTGCTTAATTTTAGTAAGAACGTAATAACTGAATCTCAAACATGGAAGCACCTCACAGAAGCTTAGCTTGATTTCATTTGCTAGACCAAAAGTAATTATTTCTTTGACAGCATCCCTCATACATTCTAAAGAAATGCAGAATAAATAATTGGACCCTGTAAACATATATATTGGACTACAGATGGAAATTTACATGCTAAACATGGTAATATGTCTTCCAAGTCCACAATCTTAGCACCGTTATGTAACACTAATGGGCTTCCTGTTAATAAATGTTAAGGGTTTTAGCTGCAAGATCAAATGACAGCCCTAGGTTTTCTTCTTACGTTTTTGATGCTTTATCACTTATTTGATCTGCTTCATCAATATCTTTCTTTATACATATTGATTTATGGTCAATAATTGAGGCTGTTAGACCCAGCAAACTGATCTTCCTCTTATTTGGATTCTTCTCTTGGGAGTTTTTTAATGTCTTGTATCTTCCTCTTCAGATGTTTACTTGAATTCTTCTTATGTGTCATTGCCTGCCTCTGTGTGCAGACATTATGACTTCCTAGGTCTGTTCTTTTCTCTCAGCTGTTTATCCTGGTAATCTCTAACCTGCTCCTTAAGGGAAGAATTTATATTACCAGGTACATCCTTAGTATTTATAGCATCATCTTTTCCATTTCTTCTAACAATGACATATGTGTTCTTGAGGTAAAGTCTGAAATTCTAATTCTAGTATTATACATAAAGTAAGGAAAGAAAAATTCTAATGAATTAAAGATATGGTAACTATACGAAGTTAGTGTATACATCTAAAGTAGTGAACACCATCGAGTGTTCTCCCTGACCCTGGGTGACATTAAGACAACAATACTAAAAATGTCTCCCCGGTGGCTAGAGTTAATCCCAGTGCACATTATTTTTAAGTACTGTTGAGGCACAAGATAAAAGAGCTTTCCCGGTTGCATAGTGGCTCTCCCCATTCCATGTTATGTTTATGTGCCATTAAGGCAATAGGTGAAAGAGTTCTCCCTGGTGTCAAGAGGTTCCCCCACCCATGTTATGTTTATGTGCCATTAAGGCATGAGACAAAAGAGTTATCCTTAGTGTCTAGTGGTTCCCCTGTGCCTAAGTGTTGTTGAGGCCTGATGATCTAAAGGTTTCCTCCCGACCCAGTATTGCAGGATTTGCTCATCAGTTTAGAGACGTGTGGAGGTATGACAGCCCCTAA